>NC_069504.1:78844790-78859790 GCF_027579735.1 Bombina bombina | reverse complement strand
ACAATCCCCACCACCAGAGCAGTTACCTGGTAACAGTGGTAACCCCAGTAGGACCTTTTCTGATGCAGTGGAAATGGCTGGATGCCGAGTTAGGGCTTTGCATTCAGTGCTGCACAGTGCACATCTAAAACAGCACATGGCAATAGCTTGGCATGTCACATCACACCAGCACGGTCTGGCACAGTTTTTTAAAAAAAAATATATATAAGCAGAGTACTTTTGACTGTGACAGTATTAGGACTGAATGTCTGTGTTCCCCATGTCACATCAGTAGTCTGGTATGAACCATTAAAAAAAAAAAAAAAAATATTTTTTTTTAGGACTCTTGGGCCCCTCAACAGAGACTGGGCCCTGGGCAGCTGCCCCTTTTGCCCTGTGTTAAAGACGGTCCTGAATATAAAGATAGTTATTTTTTCCAGAAAAGGTGTTCAGCTAAGTCCCAGCAGTGCATTGCTGCTCTGTGTCTGACTTCTTGTGTTTAAAGGGACATGAAACTAAACATATTTCTTTCATGATTCAGATAGAACATGCAATTTCTATTATTACATTTTCTTCAATGTATAATGGCCATTTAAAGGGGCACTCTACTCCAAAAATGTTATTGTTTAAAAAGATAGATAATCTTTGTATTACTTATTCCCCAGTTTTGCATTACTAAAACAGTTATTTGTATTTAATTTTTACCTCTGTGATTACCTTGTATATAAGCTTCTGCACACTGCCCCCTTATTTCTGTTCTTTTGACAGACTTGGATTTTAGCCAATCAGTGCTGACTCATAAATAACTCCACAGGAGTGAGCACAATACTATCTATATGCTACACATGAGCTAGCACTGCCTGGCTGCGAAAAACTGTCAAAATGCACTGAGATAAAAGGTGGCCTTCAAGGGCTTAGAAATGTGCATATGAGCCTACCTAGGTTTAGCTTTCAACAAAGAATACCAAAGAACAAAGCAAATTTGATGATAAAAGTAAATTGGAAAACTGTTTGAAATTGCATGCCCTATCTAAATCATTAAAATGTTTAATTTTGGCTAGACTATCCCTTTTATGATATGTTAATTTTAGCTAATTCTTTGTTATTCTGAGTTCCGATTATGAATGTGGTTACCCTGTGAAACGCGCAAAATGATCAGGTAGGTGGCTGTCAAAGGGGCTGCAGGGATAGAAGTTGGCTCTAACATGGGTATTTGGCTTATAGATGAGCTGGTCTGAGGCCTAATGTGTTTTTATGGGGTTATGCAAGAAGCTTTAGGGTCATGGGATGTAAGCTGAGGTCTAATAAGACCATAAAGTTTTTAGGCGGCTGCAAAGCCATTTTAATGTTATCTGAGGTCTGATGAGGGCATATGGGTATGGGATTTTTAGAGTCGCTTCAAGGCCATTTAAGTTGCATCAGAGGTCTGAGTTTTTAGAGGGGCTTCAAGACCATGGCTCTAATCTGAGATCTTATGTGAGTATACAGCTGACAGGTGCTTCATGGTCAAGGGTGTGATCTGAGGTCTAATCATGATTCCACCTAATGCCACTTGGTCACTTGCCTGTCATGCTTTATTTGTGTGCAGGAGCGTTTGCTACCAAGGACAGTTTCTGTGGCAGTCACAGGAGAAATTTTCAAGCTGCATAACAATACTTACCATGCTATGGTTTTTCCTTTCTGTGTCTGCAGCTCTCTTTAAAGCCATTCTCTTATTTTAACTGTTTATAGAATCCAGCTGGTAAAGCTCTGTATTTTATACTGAGCGCTACCATCTTGTAGCTCGCGCATTGATGCATCCTTTAACCGAAGCAGTGCACTTTCACAGATCTCGGATGTTACTGGCTGTTTGGCAGCTGTGCCTTGCACTTCAGTTTAACTCACATAATAGAAAGTAGAAGCTTTACATTGCTTTTGCATAGTTTCAAAGTTACATAAATATAAGCTCCAAGATGGCGGCATCCAGTGTGAAGATTCAGAGCTTCACTAACTGATAACTGTAACGAGTTGAAATAAGAGAACGACATTGAAGACAGCTGCAGACACAGGAGGAAAACCTAATGTCACCTGGTCATAGGTTTGCCACCTGCCCCAGTATCCCCAGGACAGCCCCGGAATCAGGAGGAATGTCCCGGGTCATCCTCTGAATGTCCCGGACTCCTCCTACATGCCAATATAGCAGCTGTTGAGTGCAGCGCTTTCTGCAAACGTACATCCATATCAACACTAGCTGATATGGATGTACATTTGCAGAAAGCACTGCACTCAACAGCTGCTATATTGGCAAAAATCTACCTCCCACCTTCTTTTGCTGCGTCTTGTGGACCTCAGAGGCCACCATATTTAGTTATGGTATGGTCCATAGGAAACACGCAGGGCGTCTCCATCTTTAGTGCTGGAAAAGGCCCACCCCTGCCTGATGTCATGAGGGAGAGGTAATGGCTTTCCTTTATTTTGTGAAGTGACTTTATTGCTGGGTTGCTGGGGTTGGTCCCTCCTTGTCTTGCAAGGATGGAGCTCCTGTCTGAGCTAATTATCTTTGCTAACTGGAGCACGGGCTGCACGGTAGTGATCTGCATGGTGCTGAAGTTCCCTCAGATCTACTCTGTCTTGTCAGCTAGGTCTGCAGAGGGAGTGAGTAAACTTTAAACAGCGTCTTGCTGGAGCTGACTGGGTAATAGGTGACAGTGGAGGAATCCTGCCTACTTCCTATGCAAACAATGTTCCATGTGTATGAAATAACAAGACTTCTTTTTTTAATGCTTTTCTGGCTTCTACTGTTAATTTACCGACCTGCAAATAATTTTGGCATGCTCTCTGTGTGTTAAACCATACACTGTATTTGAGTAACATAAATATGTAGTAAACTTATAAGGATCTGGTGGGTAGGTTGCATGTTTAAAGGGACATTAAACACTTTGAAAGAACAACTTTGCATTATAATTTTACTATTTATTTTGCCCCTTTTCCTTGTAGTTTATGTCTGAAAAGTAACGTTTTTCAATTCTGAGAATTGGTAGTTACTTACAAATGGCAGACTTCAAAAATTACCTCCCTGCGTCTGTCTGATGTATTCCAGGATGTGTGGAATTGTACTAGGGCAGTGTCAGATGAGTTGTGGCCCTTGTGGGGTAAGCTTTAAAGCTTACGAATAGAGGAACCCTCAATAATCCAAGGGAGCATTTGGGTTAGCACACTCAAATTTGGAGATAAGGAACTGGGCAGAAATATTTTAGGTCCCCTAAAAAATATATACCCTTTATGCATGCATGACATTTATGCATATTACGGCAGTGCGATATGGGAGGGAGGGGGGGGGGAATCAGTTTGAAAGCAAATACTTTCAAACTGTATTCGCCAGAGACTGTATCATCTGTCTTTGTGATGAATCTGTTAAATTAAACCACTATAACACTCAATCCTTTAATGGCAGAACAAAAATGGTAAAACATATTTTATTTAGGCCGTGTGAAGCCCCACCCCAACCACGCCCACAACCACGCCCCCGTCACACCCCTAGCCAAGCCCAAATGCAAAGTGTCCAGGAATCAGCTGGGCAAAAGGTGGCAACCCTACCTGGTCACCTGCCTGTCATGCATTATTTGTGTACAGGAGCGTTTGCTACCAAGGACAGTTTGTGTGTTGAGCAAGTCTATTGGCAACATTTTTCCAAAATATATACACAGATAAACACATGCATGCACACCTATATATAAACACTAGCAGCAAAAAGATTATGACTTGGTTGGCACGACTTGGTTAGCATTTTTTTATCAATAAAGGATTTTTTTAATTAAGGTATGTACATTTTTTTTAGACATAATGCTAAAGAAACCTAACAAATTTCTTTCCTGATTCAGATAGAGAATACAATTTTTAGATAATAGAAGTTTATTAGAAAGTTGTTTAAAATTGCATGCTCTTACGTTGCCAATCCCCATGCAGGAGGGTTACCTCACCCAACTACAAAAAATAATTGACCGCTACATTTGTGCGGATATAAAACCCAGAATCCTTAAAAAAAAACATGTACTTGACAAGGGACAGGAGAGGCCTTGGAATGCCAAACCTGGTGGCCTATAGAAGAGCGATCTTGCTTCAGCATATTGTCGAATGATCCCACAACAATACCAATAAGGCATGGATACACTTAAATAGACACATCTTCACACTAAATAACATAGGTACATTAGCATGGTCTTTCCCATAAAATAGACCCAAAAATCTACATAAATATATAATAACAGCAGAAATTCTGTCTGAATGGGATAGGACCCTAGCAACCAGCACTCAAATATCATCTAGACACTCTCCTTTCACCCCAATTATTGAGAACACGGAAATCCCATACTGCAAAATGGGCTTTCGAATTAAACAACCTTACAGCCTAAGAACAGGCTCAATTCAGTTTATTACAGAAAATAACATTCTACAAACACAACTTGAAGAGGCACACAGAGATTTTCTCTTCGTGGCTAAGCTACAACCAACTACTTCATTACATCTCACACCATAAATATAAGAAGGACATGGGAAGGGAACTCACGCAATTTGAAAAACTCTGTACTTTATATGTCATCCCAAAGCATCTCATATCTCTCTTGTACCAATTAACATCCATTACGGACCCTACAACACTCCTGTCATACACTCTTGCATGGAATAGAGAGTTATCTCAAGAGATTACATTTGACTCTTGGATGAAAGTTTTTACACTAACAAAGCCCTCCTCAGTCTCTGCTACCATACAAGAAATCCACATAAAGTTCCTGTGTAGATGGTATCTTACTCCCTCTAGGCTCCATAAAATATTTCCTTCTCTGAGCGAAACATGCTGGAGGGGATGCGGTGGGGAGGGATCCCTTCTCCACATATGGTGATTGGTGTCCAAGATTTAAAACCTATTGGTCGTATATTTTCTCTATAATTTCAGACATACTGAACATGCAAATACCAAAAAACCCTTAAAGTTTATTGTTCTGTTCGCTACCCAAAATAAAAGATACAGCTAAACTAGCACTTCTCTTAATAATGCTGACGAGAGCCAAAAATCTCATCCCTAAGAGGTAGAAGACACAAAGCGTACCATCTGTACAGGAATGGAGGCAACAAGTTTCGGAACTTCTTACACTAGAAAGATACCATTATCCTAAACTTCGCAAACTAGACACCTATGAGTTGATCCTGGCAATATGGAACAGAACAATTTAATATAACCCCCCTTTTTTTTCTCTCTCTTTCCTCTATTCTCCCCACCCATCTCTAATGCCTCTTTCTCTCTCCCTTACACATGCATTTATTCTAACAAATAACCACTCAATGCAATATTTGGTAGTATATATGTTTATTCCAATACACAAGATCTGCTATATTTCTCTGACAAATTGCTGAGAGCTTTTTTGTGGGCTCTCAAAGGACTGACAAATGATCGGAAAAAGGAAAAAACTCTACAACCTTAAAAGGGTCATTCCAGCCCAGAAACATTGAAACGTTGTCCATTGCATATAACAGCACGGTGACCCTAGACACCATCCTCTTGATGTAACAACATGATTTAGAATGATCTTTTGTCAGACAGCGTAAACTGTACGTACACATTGTTTTGTATATCTTTGGTCTGAATCTTTTGTATTGTTGAATTTGCATCAATAAAGCTCTTTTTTTTAAAAAATTGCATGCTCTTTCTAAATCATTAAAGAAAAAAATGTGGATTTCATGTCCCTTTAAAAGACTACAGTGTAGTGTAAATATAACTTTTATATGCAGTGGTAAACAAAAAATGAGTGTGTCTCACTTTATTGCTATATTCACTTTATTGCGGTGGTCTTGAACCGAACCCGCAATATCTCTGAGGTATGCCTGTATATAAATATAGGAATGTCAATTTTAAAATATTTAGAACATATTCCCCTATGTAAAGAACATTGGAATGTGAAATATACTATGCTATGTATACAGTAAATACATAGTTAAACACTTTATTAAATATGAATATTGAATAAATATGATTTCTCATGTTTTCAGCTACTTGACTGCATAGGGCTCCAATGCACTATATATATGTGTGTGTGTCTATATATGTGTACATATGTATTTATGTGTTTATATGTGTATATATGTCTGTAAATACATATATACACATATAAACATATACTTAGCTCTGTCCCTCTGAGACAGCCATATGCCCCTCTTTGCAGAATTTCCCTTAGCCCCACTCACAGACCACCTAGAAACACGCACAATCTCGCCCACTAACCACCCATGATCCTCCCCTCTCAACACCGCTCTACCCACAAAATGGTGACAGGCTCCTATCAACCTCTTGTGTCCCTCATACTCAATCACAAATGTAGAAAGGTATGATATATACATACATATATAGACATGTATATGTATGTATCTCTGTATTAAAGCCCTTCACATGCCTTTTTTTTTCTAACACATGAGACATCATATATTTGAGCCCTTATAACTTTTTTATTCCATTTTTATACTTTTTATTAAACAGTGTTATTATGATTGTAACTGTACTTTTAAATGTATTTTTGATGTGTTTTGTGCAACTTTTTTGACTCGCGTAACAGTTAACCAGAGCTCTGAAGTTGTGCTATCCCGACGTGTGTTAAATTCAATTGGGCTCAAGCGAACATGTTGACTTTCAACTAATACGCATGTTACTTTCAATGAGCACAAAGACCCACAATTTACTCCTTATCGCTCTCGCACAACAGTTAACGTGCCACCTGTAATCTAGCCCTTAATAGGCCAGAGAAAAGAGCCCAGCCAGTCCACCATCTTCCTTGTCTGTGCACACCTCAAGACTGGAGCAACAAACCATGAGGCAAGTAAAATGGTAGCGGTATGTGCTGTGACACTGATGTGACGCTTCTTGGTCCACGCCCCCAGAGGAATGATCAATGCTGATGCTGGGCTGGACTGGAGTGTTTATGTGACTTACATGTAGGATTGCCAGGTGTCTGCGACAAAAATACCGGACAGATAAACGGGGAGGGGGGGGGGGTGTTAAGAGAAAATAGGTAAAAAAAAATGTGTGTGAATACAGTATGGTAACCAAGAAAACAGTTAATCCCCCTTTAGGCCCCTTTAGACAACTCGAAACACCACTTCACTGTGGCTGGAATAATACGTAAAAAGCAAGACTCACCCGGAAAGTACGTTCACCAGAAGAAACCGAGTGTTGATATCTGAGGTGTTGTCCTTCATTACCCCGCTGTAGCTGCAGTGTGTAAAATGCTGACCGGTGTTTGCTCTAGTGCTCCTGTGGGCTAATCTCACTCCGAACTCCGTCGGCACGTATCCAACACAGCATCACAGTGAGTCATGACGTATAGAAAATCTCATAGGTCCGTTCTCCCACTGAGAGTCAGCCAGGAAATGTAAACGGAAAGTATGAATCAAAAGACTCCGGTGATCCTCAAAGTGTAGAAAAATGCTTTATTAGGAGAATCAATAAAATCCAAAGGATAAAAACAGCAGCATAATGACTATGCACACCACATAGAAATACAAAGTCCTACGCGTTTCAGCAGAGTTCTGCCTTATTTATGGACATAGTGAGTGTTGAAATATGTCTGTCTTAAATACACCCCTTCATCCAGGTGAAATAAATGCTGCAGTCTTAAAGAAACATACTCTCTACGTAAAAACACAACATATGTAACATGAGTATGAAAAAATAAAAAATGAATAAACAGAAAGGATCATAATTAACAGATCATAATGACACTGAACTTAAAACCAGTAAAATAGGATATATTTGTAAGTCAAATGTGTATATATATATATAAATATATATAACAGAGTAAATAACTCAAAAAAACTTAGATATAAATATGTCAAACAAACATTCCTATAATTTATGCTTGGGATAGTCAGGACTAACAAGAGTTAATTACAACCAATATATCAAATGGAAATCCCTAGCTCATCCTCCAACAAACTATCCTTATTTATCCAACTATAAGTTTTCTATGTTACATGGGTGGGTATAAAGGTATTAATGGAACCTCAATATCATAAATACAAAGGCAGAGCAACAAACACAGGCAGGAGTCATCCTCATGTATGGGTATTGGGTATATACCCGTTAGCAAGATCTGTCCCCTCCTTAATTTATAGAGGGGACAGAACGTACAAATAAACCATCAATGGATGTAACATTGATGCTTTAAAAGGTCCTAAGCACCCTTACTGACGCGACCAAAAATTAATAAAATCGCCATCAATGTTAAATCCATTCGGTCTCCTGGTCTTTAGATTGAATATCCAGAAAGCTTCTTTATATAGAAGTTTACTAGTTCTGTCTTCTTCACCGATCAGAGGTCGAATTTGATCGATCACCAACCACTTAAAGGTTGTGACATCTTTGTCATGAGTGTGGATAAAATGTCTAACTAAGTCAGTGTAACGCTCGTGGGATACTCCTCTATCAGACCAAACTCGGCCAGTAGTCTTGTTATGTCGGCGTCGAGCCGGAATGATAGGGAATATCCCAGAGCAGAGAGAGTTAGTGAGATGAGGAAGGCGGCACTCACCACAGGCAGGACAGTCCCCAGCGGCAACAGCAGAGCAGTCCAAGGATGAACCACTAGAATGGTCAGGCAGGCAGGGTCTGGCAACAGCAAAGCAGTTCAAGGATAAACCACTAGAATGGTTAGGCAGGCAGGGTTTTGCAACAGTAAAGCAATCCAAGGATAAACCACTAGAATGGTCAGGCAGGCAGGGTTTGGCAGCAGTCCAAGAGCACACCACTAGAATGGTCAGGCAGGCAGGGTTTGGCAGCAGTGCAAGGGCACACCACTAGAATGGTCAGGCAGGCAGGGTTTGGCAACAGTAGAGCAGTCCAGCAGTTTAAGTGTTAAGGCAGGTAGAGTAGTCAGACAGGCAGGTTTAGCAACAGTGATCAATCTGGCAGCTTAAGGGTTAAGGCTGGTAGAGTAGTCAGACAGGCAGGTTCAGCAACAGTAATTAATCCAGCAGTTTAAGGGTTAAGGCAGGTAGAGTAGGCAGGCAGGCATGTTCAGTAACGATATTAGGCACAAGAAAGAACGATCTGTCACACCCAGGAGCACACAAAGTAACACCTATACTTGGGCAGTGACAGATCATTCTAAAAACATTTAAATAGGCGCAGATTCGCGCCACTGAGCTCCGACCAGCATCCGGAGCATGCGTCGATGACGTCAGCGCCGCACGCATCCGGAGCCAACACTGCCCCTGACAACGAGCAGGGAAGGAGACGCCGTGCCCCCTAGCAACGGCTAGAGCGGCGTGGCTTGACATAGCCCCCTTCTCAAGGGTTCCCTCCGGGAACCAGAGTCAGCCTCAAAAGATGAGCAGCATGGAACCTGGAGACCAGAGATGGAGCATGCACATCACGGGCAGGAACCCAGGAATGATCTGCCACGGAGTAACCCTTCCAATGTATCAGATACTGCATTTGTCTGTGCCTGTATCTGGAGTCCAGAATCTTAGCTACTTCATATTCACCACCACAAACCAAGAGCGGAGGAGCTCGGAGCCGGGTATATCTATTCTTGATGTAAGGTTTAAGTAGTGAGATGTGGAAGACTGGATGTATGCGTAGGGCTGTTGGCAAGGCCACTTTGTTGGTAACAGGAGACAATCTTTTCAGGACCTTGTAAGGGCTGATAAACCTAGGCCCCAATTTGTGACAGGGTTGATGTAGACGAATGTGTCGAGTAGAGATCCAAACACTGGGATGGCACGTACAGAAGCCCTATGACGATCAGCAAACTTCTTATATCTAGAGACAGCTAAATGCAGCTGACAGCGAATACGTTGTCAATGAGTGGTGAGTTCAGTGATGTGTCGGTCTGCGGCAGGGACCCCAGTGGACTGAGCTGAAAGAGGGAAGACACGAGGTTGATACCCTGCTGCGGCTTGAAACAGAGAACATCAAAGAGAAGAGTGCCAATGAGTGTTTTTTGCCAGCTCAGCTAGGGGTAGCAATTCAGACCAGTTGGTATGGCGAGCGTTGACAAAGGCTCTAAAGTAGGCTTCCAGATCCTGGTTTGCTCTCTCAGTTAGTCCATTGGTCTGAGGATGGTAGCCAGACGACAAGGAAACAGTGGTTCCAATCAACTTACAAAAGGCTCTCCAGAAGGCAGAGATGAACTGTGGACCTCTGTCGGCAACAATATTCATAGGAATGCCATGAAGTTGCACCACATGCAAGAGGAAAAGGGACGACAATTCCTGAGCAGAAGGCAGTTTAGTTAGGGGTACGAAGTAAGCCAGTCTGGAAAAGCGGTCCACCACAACCCAGATAACTGTATGGTGGTCGGAAGAATGAAAACCATTGTTATGTGTGTCCATGGTCGTTTGGGAATGGACAATGGTTGGAGCAAGCCAGGAGGCAAGGATCGGGGTTTCTTGTTGGCCGAACAAATTGTGCAGGCTTTCACATAATCCTGAGCATCAGACTTCATAGTAGGCCACCAAACATGTTGGGAAAGACGCTTGAAAGTCTTAGCTGAACCAGGATGTCCTGAGAGTTTGCTATCATGAGCCCATGCTAGCACAGGGATGTGTAGGTTCAGAGTTACAAAGAGGATATCGGAGGCCATGGGGGCACCAGGAGGTTTACTAGACTGAGCTCATTGCAATCTTTGCAGAAGGGTGGTATTGAGTTGAGCAACCACACAGGAGAGGGGTATGATGTGTTCAATAGGAGCTTCTGAGCAATCACTTGAGTGAGGGAACTGACGGAAAAGGGAATCCGCCTTCTTGTTCTTGGTCCTAGGAAGATAAGAGACCACACAGTTAAAACGGGAAAAGAGCAAAATCCACCTGGCCTGTCGAGGATTGAGTTGATGAGCCGTCTCTAGGTAAGTCAGATTCTTGTGGTCGGTGAGACTTTGAATAGGATTGGCGGTGCCCTCTAACCAGTGACGCCATTCAGTCAAGGCCATCTTAATGATAAGAGTTCACGATTACCCACATTGTAGTTCCTCTCAGCAGGAGTAAAGCGTTTAGAGAAAAAAGCTACAGGGTGTGACTTGGAAGTCAAAGGGTCCCTTTGGGTAAGAACTGCTCCAGCCCCTATCTCGGAGGCATTAACCTCTAAAGTGAACTGTAGGTCAGGATCAGGATGGCGGAGCACAGGAGCTGAACAAAAAGCCTTTTTCAGACAAGAGAAGGCATTTATGGCCTCAGGAGGCCAATGTTTACAGTCTTTGTTCCGTTTTGTCAATTCAGGGAGAGGAGCTACTGTTTGAGAAAAGTTCTTTATAAACTTGCGGTAATAATTGGAGAATCCCAAGAACCTCTGCAATTCCTGTAAAGAGGTAGGTTGAGGCCATTCTAGTACTGCGGTAAGTTTAGCAGGATCCATGGCAAAACCCTCCTTCGAGATGACATAGCCGAGGAATTGGATCTGAACTTGATCAGACTCACACTTTTCTAGATTGGCTACCAAAGAATTATCTCTGAGACAAAGAAGCACCTGTCTCACATGCCTATGATGCTCCTCTAAGTGGAAGAGAAAACAAGGATATCATCCAGATAAACGATGACAGTGCGGTTGAGGAGGTCACGGAAGACATAGTTAACAAATGCCTGGAAGATTGCAGGGGTGTTACACAGCCCAAAGGGCATTACAAGGTATTCATAATGCCCAGATTTTGTGTTAAAGGCGGTCTTCCATTCATGGCCTGGAAAGATGTGAATCAGATTGTATGCCCCACGTAAGTCCAATATGGTGAAAAAGCGAGCATCCTGGAGTGAGTCATACAGTTCGGTGATCAATGGTATGGGATAGCGATTCTTGATGGTTATGTTGTTCAAGGCCCTGTAGTCAATGCAGGGTCTGAGCCCACCATCCTTCTTACTGACAAAAAAGAAGCCAGCAGGAGAGGAGGAAGGGCAAATGAACCCTTTAGCTACGTTCTCTTGGATGTACTCCTCCATGGATTTGGTTTCAGCCTTGCAGAGTGGATAAGTCCTCCCTTTAGGAAGTGGTGTCCGGGAAAGAGGTCGATCTTGCAGTCATAAGGACGTGGGGTGGCAGCACGTCGACTGCTTTTTTCCCAAACATATCCGCAAAGTCTGTGTATACTGAAGGAAGGTTTGAAGGAGTCTGTATACTGGTTATGGGAATACGGGGCAGAGGAATGACTTTAGCAAGGCAGGAGTGGAAACAGGAGGTACCTCAAGAGGCCAGTTGTCCCTCAGCCCAATTGAACTGTGGATTGTGTACCCGAAGCCAAGGAAGACCAAGGATGAAAGGCTGTGCTGGGGAATGAATAACCTCAAACTGCAGCTGTTCAGTGTGGAGGACTCGCACAGTCAGGGTCAGGGGGGCTGACTCAAAAGGGATCACGCAGGAACCAAGGGGGGTGCCATCCAGGGTAGTTGTTTTGAGACAATGTTTTTTTTGCAGAAGAGGCAAACCAGCTTGAAACATTAAACGGTGACCCAGGAAGTTTCCAGCTGCCCCTGAATCAATGAAGGCTTGAGTGAAGACAGTATTCTGAAGGAAGGTAAGGGTAACAGGTACCAGGATCCAAGAGGAGTGAGGGGATTTAGTTGAGACCATGCTTAGAGGTAACCCAGTGTTATCCCCTAAGCATTGGCTTTTCCTGGCCGAATGTCACAATCCTTTAGTTGGTGGGTGTTAGATCCACAATAAAAACATAATCTCAGTCTCCTTCTTCTCTGTCTTTCAGACTCTGAAGGTTTGAAGGAGGAGAGATCCATGGGTTCCTCTACTGAGGTAACTGGAGTAACTGAAGGGGTAGTGGATGCTGCCGAAACTGTGCGAATAGGAGGACGGGAGGGAAGGACCCTCCTAGTTCTGTCTCTCTCGGCTTGCCTTTCCTGAAAGCGAGAGTCCAGATTGCTACAAAGCGCCATAAAGTTATGCAAAGAAGAAAGAATATCACGATAAGTGAGTCCATCTTTGATGCATTCATGGAGACACCTTCTAAAGGCTGCCTTGAGAGCACTGCCATCCCAAGTGGTTTCAAGTGCCAAGGTGCGGAACTCGATGGCAAATTGTGCCACAGTTTTATTGCCTTGGCGGAGATCCAGGAGAAAATATTCCGCAGCAGAGTTACGGCCAGAAGTCCCAAACACAGAAGATAAAGCAGAAATGAACTCATCAGCATCATGCAGGAGTGTAGTGTTCTGTTCCAAAAGGGGAGAGACCCAGGCTAGAGCTTTAGCAAGGAAACGATAAAGGTGACCCTTGACTGATGAGACTGAAAGGTGTAAGGATCATTGCAGAAGTGCAGCCTGCATTGGTTTAGAAAGCCCCTGCAATCAGTAGTACCTTCATAATTGTCAGGCAAGGGTATCCAGGGTATACTTCCAGAAGCAGAGGAAGAAGTCACAGCACTAGGAGTAGGGGCTGGTGGTGTAGTAACAGGAGCGGCATCCCTCGCTGCAACTATTAAGGAGAGTTGAGCTGTAATAGCCTCTAGCTTGGAATCCATATTCTGCAACTGTGTGGTATGGGTTCCCAGCATCTGTCCCTGAAGATAAACAGCTTGTGCCACCTCATCTGGCTGCATGGCCCAAGTATAATGTAACGCTTGTGGGAAACTCCTCTATCAGACCAAACTCGGCCAGTAGTCTTGTTATCCCGTCGTCAAGCCGGAATGATAGGGAATATCCCAGAGCAGAGAGTTAGTGAGATGAGGAAGGCGGCACTCACCACAGGCAGGACAGTCCCCAGCGGCAACAGCAGAGCAGTCCAAGGATGAACCACTAGAATGGTCAGACAGGCAGGGTCTGGCAACAGTAAAGCAGTCCAAGGATAAACCACTAGAATGGTCAGGCAGACAGGGTTTTGCAACAGTAAAGCAAAACAAGGATAAACCATTAGAATAGTCAGGCAGGCAGGGTTTGGCAACAGTAAAGCAGTCCAAGGGCACACCACTAGAATGGTCAGGCAGGCAGGGTTTAGCAACAGTAGAGCAGTCCAGCAGTTTAAGGGTTAAGGCAGGTAGAATAGTCAGACAGGCAGGTTCAGCATCAGTGATCAATGCAGCAGTGTAAGGGTTAAGGCAGGTAGAGTAGTCAGACAGGCAGGTTCAGCAACAGTAATTAATCCAGCAGTTTAAAGGTTAAGGCAGGTAGAGTAGTCAGACAGGCAGGCAGGTTCAGTAACGATATTAGGCACAAGAAAGAACAATCTGTCACACCCAGGAGCACACAAAGTAACACCTATACTTGGGCAGTGACAGATCGTTCTAAAAAAATTGAAATAGGTGCAGATTCACGCCACTGACTTCCGACCGGCATCCGGAGCGTGTGGTGATGACGTCAGTGCCGCACGCATCTGGAGCCGACACTGCCCCTGACAACGAGCAGGGTAGGAGACGCCGCACCCCTAGCAATGGCTAGAGCGGCGCGGCGTGACAGTCAGAGCATTCTATACCACTTTCAATGTTCTTTAAGTGCTCCCTAATCCTACTGTGTGCCTCCCTTGTAGTGCACCCCACATACTGTCTGGAAATGTTCTGTCCCCTAGTATGCTCCGTTCTGCTCCCAGAAGAAGAAACAATTGGTTGGAAGTCAAGGGCCATTTCAAATGCCACTTCTGGAATTGTATTTCTTGTGGACACTCATTAGTTTCCAAACAGTTTCAATCCTACGTCACCCAGAGGGTATATGATATTTATGCCCATACCAACTGTCGCTCCACTTTTGTCATCTACATGATTGGTTGTACCCAATGTAAGAGACGGTATGTGGGGTGCACTACTAGGGAGGCACGCAGTAGGATTAGGGAGCACTTAAAGAACATTGAAAATGGTATAGAAGGCTCTGACATAGTTAGACATTTTATCCACACTCATGACAAAGATGTTACAACCTTTAAGTGGTTGGTGATCGATCAAATTCGACCTCTGATCCGTGGAGGAGACAGAACTAGTACATTTCTATATAAAGAAGCCTTCTGGATTTTCAATCTAAAGACCAGGAGACCAAATGGATTTAACATTGATGGCAATGTTATTAATTTTAATTTAC
>NC_069504.1:77539790-77602290 GCF_027579735.1 Bombina bombina | reverse complement strand
AATAACTATTAAAAACACATTGGATCTCTTTTCAGTGGCCATGCAATCCTTGGTTTGCTTGTAAACATCACATCTCTTATCTCTCTTTTACCAAGTCTGCTGCTTACTCAGGATTATGTTACAACACACAGTTTCAGCACAGACCATCTTAAAGTATTTTACAATGGATTCAGAAAAGCAGGTAAAATATATCAATTCTAAGATCAGCCTCTAATCAGACTTTTGAACTATATTAAGAATACTGTAAAAATATAAATAAAATATGTAAAGTAAAAAGCACACTACTTGACGTACCCATTCGGCCCAACAGATCCATGTATCTTATTTAAAGAATCTGATTATAACAATGTTTAATTCTTCACTGTGATTGTTGAGTTTTTTTGTATATTTGCATCTGTAAAATGTGACCAAGTGTAAATAACAATATCTTATTTTGGCAATATTTACATACAGCTTATACATGCAAACTAAAAGTAGTTTTATATAATTTGTAATACTTTTGTATACACCGTACCATCAGATAGATAGTACCAGGGGCGGAACTATTAGTGGTGCAAACGGTGCTACTGCACCAGGGCCCAAGGGCTGGTAGGGGCCCACTCAGAGTCATGAAAAAAAATGTGCTTTTTTTTGTTTTTGTTTTTTTTAAAAGACTCAGTCGTTGTCATTTGTAGCAGCGCAGTTTTTTTTTTTAACTGTTGTAGTCACATAGTAGTGCTAATAGTGCAGGGAAATTAGCACAGTGTGAGAGAACAATTATGTTTTGGGGGATGGCGGTTGTGCTGGATGCTTAATTTTTATTTTATATATCATTACTTGCGCACAGTAAACCATTACAGCCTATGTGTAGGTAATGCAATTTGAAATAAAGATTATGGCGTGCTGTCTCTGACATAAGAGAGAGAAGGGACCAAGCACTTTCCTGGTGGGCCGTGACTGATTGTGGGCCAGTTGCCAGGAAGTGATCTACCACCGGAGAGATGAGGGACAGAAAAGGCTCAGAGACTTAGGAAGCCCCAGCATTAAAGTTTCTTGCGCAGGATTTTTTTTAAATGTGCTGAGCACTGCTGATCCTCTAATCTGCAGCTTCTCACACTGTCAAAGGCATTCACCTCCCCAGAGCGCGGTGCAGTCAGCCTCTTACTTGAGGTAGAATACGGCAAGCATCCTAATTTATAGCATAAATCAGTGAACCAAGGTAAGAGGGCAATGAGGGTGCTGCACAAAGTAAGGTCTGTTTATATTTTTATAAGAGTGCCATTTCTTTCATGTGCACTTCTGTGTGGGAGGTGAGCAGGATTGCAACCAGGCTCTCTTACTACAGTTCCTAGCACAACACCCCTAGTTGTGTGTTAGTGTGTGTGTGTGTGTGTGTGAGACTGAAAGTGTGTGTGTGTGTGAGACTAAGAATGTGTGTGAAACTGAGTGTGTGTGGATCATGAACCTTAATCTTTTTAGGTACCAGAATGCTTTTTTTGTTGAATAAATAAATATTATTCTGTTTAGTTAGTTGTTATAAATATAGACTAATCATTTGCATTCTAGAACACACACAAAACAAGACTCAGGCAGAGAACATTGTGACTTACTGGTGTGGAATCATTTTTAATAAAAACATTTTTTTTATAAATATTAATGAAAAAGTTTTGGCTTTCAAAATAATTCTGGAATTTGAAATTCCGGATTTTCGGATTTGTACCTGTATAACATTTTGTTTCATTTTTCTTTAGGTTTGGAATCTGACTTTTATCAGTCCCAATGCTGCCTTCTTGATTTTTTTTTTTTTTAAACTATGTATCTGAGGTTATTGAATTATATATATACTAGTCCTAAAGCCCGTTCACACAGGCCATTTTTTGCAGGGTACAGCGGTCCCGCCCCTTGCGCTCTCTCTCTGCCCCTCTCTTTTGTTCTCTCTCCCCCCTCTCTTTTGCGCTTTCTCTCCCCCTCTCTTTTGAGATCTCTCTCCCCCCTCTTTTGCGCACTCTCTCCCCTCTCTTTTGAGCTCTCTCCCCCCCCCCTCTTTTGCTCTCTCTCTATCCCCCCTCTTTTGCGCTCTCTCTCTCTCCCCCCTCTTTTGCGCTCTCTCTCTCCCCCCCTCTTTTGTGCTCTCTCCCCCCCTTTTTTGCGCTCTCTCTCTCACCCCTCTCTTTTGCGCTCTCTCTCACCCCTCTCTTTTGCGCTCTCTCTCCCTCCTCTCTTTTGCGCTCTCTCTCTCCCCTCTCTCTCTCCCCCCTCTCTCTCCCCCCCTCTCTCTCCCCTCTATCCCCCCTCTCTCTCCCCTCTATCTCTCTCTCCCCTCTCTCTCCCCCCTCTCTCTCTCCCCCCTCTCTCTCCCCCTCCCCTCTCTCTCTCCCCCCCCTCTCTCCCTCCCCCCCCTCTCTCTCCCTCCCCCCCCTCTCTCTCCCTCCCCCCCCCTCTCTCTCCCTCCCCCCCCCTCTCTCTCCCTCCCCCCCCTCTCTCTCTCCCTCCCCCCCCCCCCTCTCTCTCCCTCCCCCCCCCCTCTCTCTCTCCCTTCCCCCCCCTCTCTCTCCCTTCCCCCCCCTCTCTCTCCCCCCCCCTCTCTCTCCCTCCCCCCCCCCTCTCTCTCCCTCCCCCCCCCTCTCTCTCCCTCCCCCCCCCCTCTGTCTCCCTCCCCCCCCTCTCTCTCCCTCCCAGAATCAGCTTGCAAAGCTCTCGCAGTCTCTCTCTTTCTATCTGTCTCTTATATATTGGTGCACCCACTAAAAAGGTCCCGGGGAAAACACTGATATATATCTATCCAAACAGTCAGTATTAGCTCCCTCCTTAAATACTGTAATGGAGAAAGAGCATTCACAGGATTTACCAGCAAAACGATATATTTTCGGGGTTCAGAAGAAACAATGTGTAACCGAAATCTTTCTTAAATACACGTGCATCATGAAATGTGCAATATTCCACTGGAGGGAGGAAGTGCACAATGTTTTGATCCCCCGAAACATCTATCTATCTATCTATCTATCTATCTATCTATCTATCTATATATATATATATATATATATATATATATAAAAACACATATATATCACTATCTAATTTTTATATATATATATTTTATAAATCTGATGTCCATTGTTGCCTATGATTAAGAATTAGGCCTATGATATTTTTTCTTTCTGAAAGGACGTGTGCTATTTTACTGTTGGCATACTGTTAATTATGTTTTTTTCTTTCAATTCAAGGTGTATTGGATAAGGAGCCTACCTGCGATGATATAATATGTTCCGTAAGACATCTGCTGTCAAAGTGTTGTTTGCTGAACACCTATTTGTATTATCAACCTTCAGAAAATGTGATCACATTTGATAATATAAATGAAGAACAAATTCCTTGCAACTTTAGGCAGCACCTCCCTCTTGTGCTTCAAGAGAACGGTGTCATGCTTCCTGACCATGTCTATTCATCCCATGTACTGAACCTAATGCTTCTGAATTCAGAAATGTACATCACCGGCTGGGTCATACGGAAAGCGTTTGGTGTGATTTCCTGTAATAAATGCAGATGGGCTCTTGTTACAGGTGACGGCCCGCAAGATTATAGGAATGCATATCATTTGTTGAAACTTAAGAATGGCAGAGCTTTTGTACCATCACTTGGAGCAATCACAACCGTTCTTACTGCTGAGAAAGAACTTTACCGCATGTTAAAAAATGATCATTTTAAGCAAAGCTCTCTCCCTCTTTTATTGGAGCATCGAGTGCTTTCAATACTGGGTTCAAAGGATATTTTTGACCTGAAAGAACACATTTCTCTAACAGAGTGTGGGATTAATAACCATTATTTCCAAATCCTGCGCTTTCTCACATCTATTTACTGTTCGTTGCGCCATGCTTATATTATTAGGCTATCTGAAAACAGACAGTACAGACATCAAGTGAAACAAATTCTAACCAAAAACATAGAGTATTTCCTGTGACTGGCAGAATCAGAAGTTGATTCACATCATGACAATCTGAATTAGAGAACATTGTGTACAAAAACTATTATAAAGCAAACTTGTAAATATATGGAAAAAGCTTTACTTTAATAAATATTTAACACAATTTGCTTTGCTTGTATACTGAAATTTATATTAGAGTGTGTATATATAATATAATATTTATTTTTATATATATATATATATATATATATGGATTTTTTTTCTTTAAAGGAACATTCAGACCTCTGATGTGAGCAAATTTATGTATATTGAAAAATAATATGGTTTATTTGGCAGAATTGTAATACTCATTAATTATTTAGTAGTCCAAGTTCATATGCTCTCAGTTAATCAGAAGTCTTATCACTCAACACCTTTTCTTTAAAGTCTGCTCTTTTGTGTATTTATGTTGCTTGGTTCCTTGGGGATGTTAAAAAAAGTTACCAATTATGCACAGTTAAACTGTAGTAGAGCTTTTTAACTATTGTGCACACACAACAGCGCTGCTATATGCTATATTTGTAGAGCGCCAACAGATTCCGCAGTGCTGTAAACAGAGGGTAGTACAACAAAACAATTAAAGGGATCAGATGGGTAGAGGGCCCTGCCAAGAGTTGCACTGTTGTAATTAGCTCTTAAGAAGGTGATATACAAACAGCTGGACTTAAGGGGGTTCAGGGGATAGCAATGGAGGAGTGGAACTGGTATAAAGTAAGGTTATCGTAGGTTGTATGCATCCCTGAACAGTAGAGTCTTTAGGGAGTGCTTCAAGCTGTTAAAACTAGGGGAGAGTCTTGTGGGGCGAGGCAGAGAGTTCCACAAGATGGGAGCCAGTCTGGAGAAGTCCTGTAAACGGGAGTGCGATGAGGTAACCAGAGAGGAGGAGGTCATGAGCAGAGCGAAGGGGACGGGAGGGAGAGTATCTGGAGACAAGGTCTGAGATATAGGGGGGAGCAGTGCAGTTGAGGACTTTGTATGTCAGAGTGAGAATTTTGTGTTTGATCATAGAGGCAAGAGGAAGCTAGTGAAGGGATTGGCAGCAGATGAAGAGCGACGTGTAAGGAAGATGAGTCTGGCAGAGGCATTCATTATGGATTGTAAAGGAGCTAGGCGGCAGACCAGAGAGGACAGAGTTGAAGTAATCAAGGCGGGAAAGAATGAGAGAGTGGATTACAATCTTAGTTGTGTCTTGTGTAAGGAAGTGTCTAATTTTGGAGATGTTTTTAAGGTGGAAGCGGCAGGCTTTAGCCAAGGACTGAATGTGAGGAGTGAAGGAAAGATCTGAGTCAAATGTGACCCCGAAACATTGGGCATGCGGGGTAGGGGTAATGATGGAGTTGTCGACAGTTATAGAGATATTGGGGGTGGAGATTTTGGAAGAAGGGGGGAAAATGAGGAGCTCGGTTTTGGAGAGATTTAGCTTGAGGTATTGAGAGGACATCCAGGAAGAGATGTGAGAAAGACAGTTAGTGACACAGGATAGCAAGGAAGGAGATAGGTCTGGTGCAGAGAAGTAGATTTGGGTGTCATCGGCATACAAATGATATTGGAAACCGTGGGACTTAATTAGGGAACCTAGTGATGACGTATAGATTGAGAAGAGAAGGGGACTGAAGACAGAGCCTTGCGGTACTCCGACAGAAAGTGGTGACTGGGCAGAGGAGGCCCCAGAGAAGGTTACACTGAAGGTACGGTTTGATAGGAAGAGAGCCACGAAAGGGCTGTGTCACAGATGCCGAAGGATTGGAGGGTTTGGAACAAAAGAGGGTGGTCGGCAGTGTCAAAGGCTGCGGACAGATCAAGGAGGATAAGCAGAGAGAAGTGGCCTTTTGATTTTGCTGTAAGTAGGTCATTGGTGACCTTAACAACAGCTGTCTCTGTGGAGTGATAGGGACGAAATCCAGATTGCAGCGGGTCAAGATGGGAGTTTAACAAAAGAAAATGGGATAGGCGTGCATATACTAGTTTTTCGAGAAGCTTTGAAGCAAGAGGGAGGAGGGAAATAGGGCGGTAGTTGGATGGGGAGGTAGGATCAAGGGAAGGTTTTTTGAGGATAGGTGTGACCAGTGCATGTTTCATTGATGAGGGAAATGTACCAGTGCTGAGGGAGAGGTTGAAAATGTGTGTTAGTATAGGGGTAAGGGTAGCAGAGAGGGAGGGGAGTAGGTGTGAGGGGATAGGGTCAAGGGGACAGGTAGTGAGGTGAGAGCGCAGTATAAGGGCCGAAACTTCTTCCTCAGTAACAGGGGAGAATGAACTAAGTTTCAGGTTATGAGGGTTGTGGTTGAGTGAGAGTATTTGAGGGGGGAGAGAATGGAAGTATGTTGAGAGCTGATTTCATGTCTGATGGAGTCAATTTTGTTAATGAAGTGACTAGCAAAGTCTTGAGCTGACAGAGAAGTTGTATTAGGAAGTGGGGGAGGGCGGAGGAGAGTATTGAAAGTGGAGAACAGACGTTTTGGGTTTGAAGAAAGATTAGAGATAAGAATAGAGAAGTAGTGTTGCTTGTGGAGATTAAGGGCAGAATAGTAGGAGTTCAAGATGAATTTGTAATGAAGAAAATCAGCTGAACTCCGTGATTTTCTCCAATGCCGTTCAGCAGTACGGGAACATCTGCGTAGGTACCGTGTCAGAGGAGTATGCCAGGGCTGGGGATGAGTGTGTGATTTCTGAGCAATGGTAAGAGGGGCAAGATTGTCAAGGACGGATATAAGGGTGGAATTATAGTGGCAGATAGATTGTTCAGGGCAGGAAAAGGAGGAGACGGATGAGAGGAGCGGTTTAAGGGAATTAGCAAGTTGTTGCTGATCTAAAGACATAATGCTTCTGTGAAGTTTGGTGTGAGGAGTAGAAAGAGGGAGAGTTCTAGGAAGGGATGATATGTTGCAAGTAAGGAGATGGTGGTCAGAAAGAGGAAAAGGGGAGTTTGAGAAGTTTGAGAGAGTGCATCGATAGCTAAAGATCAGGTCAAGAGAGTGACCGTCTTTGTGAGTGGGAGAATCAGTCTATTGTGACAGACCGAAAGAGGAAGTGAGTTGCAGAAGTTGTTTAGCAGATAAGGCAGTGGGATTGTTAAGGGGGATGTTGAAGTCGCCAAGAATGAGGGCAGGGGTGTCTGAGGAAAGGAAATAGGGTAGCCAGGCAGCCAAGTGATCTAGAAATTGAGTTGAGGAGCCAGGGGGTCGGTATATGACTGCAACACGTACAGAGAGAGGGGAAAATAAGCGAATCATGTGGGTTTCGAATGAGGGAAGAGATAGGATGTATTTGTTGAAAGGTGCAACGAGAGGAAAGTAAAATACCTACACCACCTCCTTGTCTATTACCAGACCTAGGAGTGTGGCTGAAGTGGAGACCCCCATGTGACAGAGCAGCAGTGGATGCTGTGTCTAGGGGAGAGAGCCAGGTTTCTGTTAGGGCCAGAAGGTTGAGGGAGAGCGGGAGATGAAGAGGTCATGTATAGAAGTGAGCTTGTTGCAAACAGAGCGAGAGTTCCAGAGTGCACAAGTGAAAGGGGTAGTGGCTTTAGATGCAAGAGGAATGTGAGTAAGGTGTGCAGAGTTTTGTTTTTTGAGTCTATGGGATGGTACACATGGATGTGCACGGCTTGTCAGTGGTTGGGGACCAGGATTAGGGGAGATGTCACCAGCAGTAAGTAGAAGCAAGAGGGAGAGTGACATGAGATGAGATACAGATTTGCAGTAGTGAGACTGCTTTTGAGATGAGCTGCAGGGGGGAGAGAGAGTGTTTAGGAATAGGTAAAGTTCATGAGTACAAAAGTAAGGTGAGTTTAAGAGAGATGGGCTAATGAACAGTGCAGGTGGAGAGGGAGAAGGAGTAATTGAATAGTGTAGTTTGTTATAGAGACAAAGGGTAGCAAAAAGGAATATGAATATATTGAGCATTTTTACAGAATTGGGAACCAGTTAAAAACATAAGACACAGAATTACTGTAACAATTGCATAAGGGAAGAAAAGGTATGTGAAACATAATATTACAAAAGTACTGTGTATTCTATAGGGTTAAGGGAATGGAAGGATGTGCTGATCAGTGTTTGCACTTGTCATTTCAGGAGAGTGAAAGTTGTGTGGGAGACTATCTATAAATGAGGAAATGAGCTTGGGGTGGGTGGGGTGAGGGAAGCTGTTTTCCAGAAGGCTACCTGTTGTAAGTTAGAGGGCAGTTGAAGTAGCCGAGTGTAAAAATCTGTGTATTTTCTCTGAGTTCTGGGAGAGGATGTGTTTGAAATCAAGCTGAAGGAGAGAGATATATTAGGTTAATGATGGGCCAGCAAAAACAAAATTTATGCTTACCTGATACATTTCTTTCTTTTGCGATGTACCGAGTTTACGGATTCATCCTAACTTGTGGGATATTGTCCTTCCTAACAGGAAGTATCAAAGAGAGCACCACAGCAGAGCTGTCTATATAGCTCCCCCCTTAACTCCACCCCCCAGTCATTCGACCGAAGGCCAAGGAAGAAAAGGAGAAACTATAAGGTGCAGAGGTGACTGAAGTTTACATAAAAAAATACTATCTGTCTTTAATAGACAGGGCGGGCCGTGGACTCGGTACATCGCAAAAGAAAGAAATTTATCAGGTAAGCATAAATTTTGTTTTCTTTTGCATGATGTACCGAGTCCACGGATTCATCCTAACTTGTGGGATACCAATACCAAAGCTTTAGGACACGGATGAAGGGAGGGACAAGACAGGAATCTAAACGGAAGGCACCACTGCTTGCAAAACCTTTATCCCAAAAATAGTCTCCGAAGAAGCAAAAGTATCAAATTTATAAAATTTTGAAAAGGTATGAAGCGACGACCAAGTCGCAGCCTTACAAATCTGTTCAACAGAAGCATCATTTTTAAAAGCCCATGTGGAAGCTACCGCTGTAGTAGAATGAGCTGTAATCCTTTCAGGAGGCTGCTGTCCAGCAGTCTCATAAGCCAAATGGATGATGCTTTTCAGCCAAAAGGAAAGAGAAGTCGCCGTAGCCTTTTGACCCCTACGCTTTCCAGAATAGACAACAAACAAAGAAGATGTTTGACGAAAATCTTTGGTTGCCTGCAAATAAAATTTCAAAGCACGAACCACGTCCAAGTTGTGCAACAGACATTTCTTCTTACAAGAAGGATTAGGACACAGAGAAGGAACAACAATTTCTTAATTGATATTCCTGTTAGTAACAACCTTAGGTAGGAACCCAGGCTTGGTACGCAAAACCACCTTATCAGCATGGAACACAAGATAAGGAGAGTCACATTGTAATGCAGATAGTTCAGAAACTCTTCGAGCTGAAGAGATAGCAACTAGGAACAAAACTTTCCAAGATAAAAGCTTAATATCTATGGAATGCATGGGTTCAAACGAAACCCCCTGAAGAACTCTAAGAACTAAATTTAGACTCCATGGCGGAGCAATAGGTTTAAACACAGGCTTAATTTTAACTAAAGCCTGACAAAAAGCCCGAACGTCTGGAACATCTGCCAGACGCTTGTGCAACAAAATAGACAGAGCAGATATCTGTCCCTTTAGGGAACTAGCTGATAATCCTTTCTCCAATCCCTTTTGGAGAAAAGACAAAATCCTAGGAATCCTGATTTTACTCCAGGAGAAGCCTTTGGATTTGCACCAAAAAAGATATTTACGCCATATCTTATGGTAAATTTTCCTGGTAACAGGCTTTCGAGCCTGAATCAAGGTATTTATGACTGACTCAGAGAAACCCCGCTTTGATAGAATCAAGTGTTCAATCTCCAAGCAGTCAGTTGCAGAGAAATTAGATTTGGATGCTTGAATGGACCTTGAATCAGAAGGTCCTGTCTCAATGGCAGAGACCATGGTGGAAGGGATGACATGTCCACCAGGTCTGCATACCAAGTCCTGCGTGGCCACGCAGGCGCTATCAAAATCACTGATGCTCTCTCCTGTTTGATTCTGGCAATCAGACGTGGAAGGAGAGGGAAAGGTGGAAACACATAAGCCAGGTTGAACGACCAGGGTACTGCTAGAGCATCTATCAGTACCGCCTGTGGATCCCTTGACCTGGAGCCGTAACAAAGTTTTCCCACTCCCCCGAATGAAAAGTCTGACGACTTAGAAAATCTGCCTCTTAGTTCTCTACGCCTATGCACAAATAAAGGTCAATTTTCACTACTAGCTGGAGAACTTCTTGTATTGTGATTTGGTTGGGTCTGGTTAACCCTCTCCGTGCTCAGTATTACCTGGTGGGTGCTGTAATTCATTTACTTGTTGAAATCTGGATCGTAGGCTGTTAATGTTGGAACCATGTATGCACAAATAAAGGTCAATTTTCACTACTAGCTGGAGAACTTCTTGTATTGAGTTCTCTACACCTGGGATATAGATCGCCGACAGATGGCAAGAGTGAGCCTTTGCCCATTGGATTATCCTTGAGACCTCTATCATCACTAAGGAACTCTTTGTTCCGCTCTGATGATTGATATAAGCCACAGTCGTGATGTTGTCCGACTGAAACCTGATGAATCTGGCCGAAGCCAGCTGAGGCCATGCCTGGAGAGCATTGAATATCGCTCTTAATTCCAGAATATTTATCGGTAGGAGAGCCTCCTCCCGAGTCCACAAACCCTGAGCTTTCAGGGAATTCCAGACTGCACCCCAGCCCAGAAGACTGGCGTCTGTCGTCACTATAACCCATTCTGGCCTGCGGAAACACATTCCCTGGGACAGATGATCCTGTAACAACCACCAAAGAAGAGAGTTTCTGGTCTCTTGATCCAGATTTATCTGAGGAGATAAATCCACATAATCCCCATTCCACTGATTGAGCATGCATAGTTGCAGTGGTCTGAGATGCAATCGAGCAAACGGAACTATGTCCATTGCCGCTACCATTAGTCCGATTACCTCCATACACTGAGCCACTGACGACCGAGGAATGGAATGAAGAGCTCGGCAGGTGGACAAAATCTTTGATTTCCTGACCTCCGTCAGAAATATTTTCATGTCCACCGAGTCTATCAGAGTCCCTAGAAATGAAACTCTTGTGAGGGGAGAAAGAGAACTCTTTTTTTACGTTCACTTTCCACCCGTGAGATCTTAGAAAGGCCAACACTAAGTCCGTGTGAGACTTGGCTAGCTGGAAGGACGACGCTTGAATTAGAATGTCGTCTAGATAAGGCGCCACTGCTATGCCCCGTGGCCTTAGAACCCGCCAGAAGGGACCCTAGCACCTTCGTGAAGATTTGCGGCGCCGTGGCCAACCCGAAAGGAAGAGCCACAAACTGATAATGCTTGTCCAGAAAGGCGAACCTGAGGAACTGGTGATGATCTTTGTGGATAGGAATGTGCAGATACGCATCCTTTAAGTCCACGGTGGTCATATATTGACCCTCCTGGATCAATGGTAAGATAGTCCGAATGGTCTCCATCTTGAAAGATGGAACTCTTAGGAATTGGTTTAGGATCTTGAGATCCAGAATTGGTCTGAAGGTTCCCTCCTTTTTGGGAACTATAAACAGATTGGAGAAGAACCCGTGCCCCTGTTCTGCTTTTGGAACTGGGCAGATCACTCCCATGGTAAAAAGGTCTTCTACACAGCATAAGAACGCCTCTCTTTTTGTCGGGTTTACAGACAATTGAGAAAGATGGAACCTCCCCTTTGGAGGGGAATCCTTGAAATCTAGAAGGTATCCCTGGGTTACAATTTCTACTGCCCAGGAATCCTGAACGTCTCTTGCCCAAGCCGGAGCAAAGAGAGAGAGTCTGCCCCCTACTAGATCCGGTCCCGGATCGGGGGCTACCCCTTCATGCTGACTTAGTGGCGGCAGCAGGCTTTTTGGCCTGTTTACCCTTGTTCCAAGCCTGATTAGGTCTCCACGTTGGCTTGAATTGAGCAAAGTTCCCCTCTTGCTTTGCAGCAGGGGAAGAGGCAGAGGGACCACTCTTGAAATTTCGAAAGGAACGAAAATTATTTTGTTTGGTCCTTGTCTTATTTGACTTATCCTGAGGGAGGGTATGACCCTTCCCTCCAGTAATGTCTGAAATGATCACTTTCAATCCAGGCCCGAATAGGGTCTTACCTTTGAAAGGGATGGACAAAAGCTTAGATTTAGATGACACATCAGCTGACCAGGACTTAAGCCATAACGCTCTACGCGCTAAAATGGCAAAACCTGAATTCTTAGCCGCTAATTTAGCAAGATGAAAAGCGGCGTCTGTAATAAAAGAATTAGCCAACTTAAGAGCCTTAATTCTGTCCAAAATATCATCTAGTGGGGTCTCCATCTGAAGAGCCTCTTCTAGAGCCTCAAACCAAAAGGCAGCTGCAGTGGTTACAGGAACAAGGTTGAAGAAGAAAACCTTGATGAAGAAAAATTTTCTTTAGGAGACCCTCTAATTTTTTATCCATAGGATCAATGAAAGCACAACTGTCTTCAATAGGTATAGTTGTACGCTTAGCCAGGGTAGAAATAGCTCCCTCCACCTTAGGGACCATCTGCCATGAGTCCTTTATGGTGTCAGAAATGGGAAACATTTTCTTAAAAACAGGAGGGGGAGAGAACGGAATACCTGTTTTTTTCCCACTCCTTAGTAACAATGTCCAAAATCCTCTTAGGGACCAGAAACACATCAGTGTAAACAGGAACCTCTAAATATTTGTCAATTTTACACAATTTCTCTGGAACTACAATAGGGTCACAATCATCCAGAGTAGCTAAAACCTCCCTGAGCAATAAGCGGAGGTGCTCTAGCTTAAATTTAAATGCTGTCATATCTGAATCTGTCTGAGAGAACATCTTTCCTGAATCAGAAATCTCTCCCTCAGACAGCAAATCCCTCATCCCTACTTCAGAACATTGTGAGGGAATATCGGATACGGCTACTAAAGCGTCAGAAGGCTCAGCATTTGTTCTTAACCCAGAGCTACTGCGCTTCCCTTGCAACCCAGGCAGCTTAGATAAAACCTCTGTGAGGGTAGTATTCATAACTGAAGCCATATCTTGCAAGGTGAAAGAATTAGACGCACTAGAAGTACTTGGCGTCGCTTGTGCGGGTGTTACTGGTTGTGACACTTGGGGAGAACTAGATGGCAAAACCTGATTTCCTTCTGTCTGAGAATCATCTAATGCCAGACTTTTATAAGTCAAAATATGCTGTTTGCAATTTATAGACATATCAGTACAAGTGGGACACATTCTAAGAGGGGGTTCCACAATGGCTTCTAAACAAATTGAACAATGAGTTTCCTCAGTGTCAGACATGTTTAACAGACTAGTAATAAAGCAAGCAAGCTTGGAAAACACTTTATTTAATGAAAAAAACACAATTTGCAAAAACGGTACTGTGCCTTTAAGAGAAAAAAAGGCATACACAAACTGCAAAACAGGTTAAAATTTGCTTCAATTTTTCTGAAATTTTAACAGTGTACCCACTAAGCTTTAGAAGGATTGCACCACAAGTTAATAAGCAATAAACCCCAAAATGAATAAACCGGATTGAAATATGTCTAAAACCGGTTAAAACCCCCCTAAAGCACTTTGCCACAGCTCTGCTGTGGCCCTACCTGCTCTTAGGAAGCGATAATATGGGGTTTAAAGCTTCAATTAGTCCCTCAGAAGACTATCAGGACCTCAGGAGAAGTTGCTTGCTGCTTGTAAATGTAGGCCCCGCCCACCTCACTCGATGTTTCTGGGGCCTACACAAAACTAACAAACCCTGCCTGAAAGCCATGTGGGTTATAAACAACCCCAAAGAACCCTCAAGCAAATGTCCCATAAAACAGAAAACGTTACTCCCAGACACAAAAACGTTTGTCCCAAATTCACATAACAAACTGAGTGGCCACAAAAAATTAACCCTTTATGCAAGCTAGCAAAAACCTCTGATAACACTAGGATTACTGCTTCCCCTTCCCCTAATGGGGACACTGTCAGCCTTTCTGAGTTAACACAGTCTCTGCAGAAAATATGACTGAACATACCTCATTGCTGTAAAGCAAGAAATCGTTCCTCACACTGAAGTTTTCCTGTACTCCTCAGCTTCTGTGGGAACAGCAGTGGACCTTAGTTACAAATGCTAAGGTCATCATCCTCCAGGAAGAAATCTTCATCTATGTCCTGCCTGAGAGTAAATAGTACAACACCGTTACCATTTAAAAATAAGAAACACTTGATTGAAGATAAAATAAAACTAACAGTTTAACATCTCTTCTCTTTACTCTTCCTGCTTAGAGCCAGCAAAGAGAATGACTGGGGGGTGGAGTTAAGGGGGGAGCTATATAGACAGCTCTGCTGTGGTGCTCTCTTTGCTACTTCCTGTCAGGAAGGACAATATCCCACAAGTTAGGATGAATCCGTGGACTCGGTACATCATGCAAAAGAAAGTGTGTTAAAGGAGTGGGAGGGTACATTTATGGACATTTAAGCTAAGGGTCAATCATGCAGAAACAAAAAAAAACATCAACAAAATATTACAGAGATAAGACTGAGACTGAGGTATACAAGGGGTGAAATAAAACCATTAAACAAATAGACAGATAAATGGGCAAGAGCTGCTTAAACTAACTTAACATAATGGCAGACATAAAGTTAATAAAATATGCAATGAGCTAGAGGTATGCAAATTATGACTAGCACAGCCTGTAATTACAAAGTCATGGTAATATATACATTTAAAATAAAAACAAAACAAAAGGAATTATCACTAAATATACAAACACATACAATAAAACAACTTGGTAGGTAAAATATAATGAAGCTGTTTTCCAGGCTACCTGTTGTAAGTTAGAGGGCAGTTGAAGTAGCTGAGTGTAAAAATCTGTGTATTTTCTCTGAGTGTCCCTTTAAGTATAGGTTGTGATAGAGCGATGTCAGCCACGCAATCCCTTCTCTGGTAAATGCAATTTACCATGGACTTGTAATATCAAGATGCGCGCTAATGTTAACGTGGTGTAAGGATATTGAGTATCATGACCTTTGCTATCATTAGCCCGGTCACTTGTAATATCGACCTTTGTTAGTATCTGTATCACACAAACTCTCAAAATGACCGATCAACTTAGTCCAGGTGACTATATAGTGTCCAGTAAGTAGCTATTCCTCCTTGTTGCTGCTCACAAGAGATGTCTTATAAATGTATTACTTATAATTAATTGTTACTCCTTATTGTGCTTTTATTCTTATTCTACTTTTTTCCCCTTGGATTAATATGTCTTTTCAATAAATTCTTTATTTTTCTTTTTTTCTCTTTTAGTGCTTTCTAATTTAATTATAATTATCAGATTTTCTATAAAATTTCTGATTTATTTTTTCATGTTATTTTTTCTTATGTACCATTATTTATTATTTCTCATTAACTGATTTCATTTCATATTTCTATTTAGTTAGGTGTTAGGTTCTCAGTTCGGTTTTATTTCCACTACCCATTTTTATCCTATTTCTGCCAACTTATTTTTTCCCTGTGTATAATTTATATATGTATTTAAGGAATAAAGAAAGAATGTATTCATGAAAAGCTTTAATACATTCATTTATTCCTTAATCATTTAATGCAAAAAGAGCAACTCAATAAAACCACTACATAGCCTACTCTATTAATTCCGAAAGCTCTATAACCCCAAACGCAGCCTAACACGACTACACTATTAAACCCTAAAGCAACATAACCCACAATGCAACCTACCCCCACTACACTATTAACCCCTAAAGCACCATAACTCACAATGCAACCTACCCCCACGACACTATTAACCCCTAAAGCAACAAACCCACAATGCAACCTAACCCCACTACACTATTAAAGCAACATAACCCCCAAGGCAGCATAACACCACTACACTATTAACCCCTAAAGTAACATAACCCACAATGCAACCTAACCCCACTACACAATCCCTAAAGCAACATAACCCACAATGCAACCTAACCCCACTACACTATTAAAGCAGCATAACCCCCAAGGCAGCATAACACCACTACACTATTAACCCCTAAAGTAACATAAACCACAATGCAACTTAACCCCACTACACAATCCCTAAAGCAACATAACCCACAATGCAACCTATTACCACTACACTATTAATCCCTAAAGCAACATAACCCCACTACACTATTAATCCCTAAAGCAACATAACCCACAATGCAACCTAACCCCACTACACTATTAGTCCCTAAAGCAACATAACCCACAATGCCACCTAACCCCACTACACTATTAATCCCTAAAGCAACATAACCCACAATGCAACCTAACCCCACTACACTATTAATCCCTAAAGCAACATAACCCATAAAGAGACTGGAGTAATCACTCCAATAGCTTCTATGTCTGATATATAAGCTTTGACCTTTAAAGGATTCTTTGAAATATGAGACAGGAGTAATCTTCTTAGGGTGAGACCAAAAGACTATGCGGTACCCATGGGGAATTATATTCAGTACCCAAGGGCTGTGAAATGACTTCTCCTCAAGCTTCCTGAAAAAGATTCAATCTGCCCCCCCCCCCCCACCAGATTTTCATCTGGATTGGGGTCGCACCTTCATGCAGATTTGGAGGAAGGAATAGGCTTTCTGGCTTGTTTGGACTTAGACTAAGAGAAACCAGGCTTCCATGTGGACTTAGAGGAGTCTGACTTTTGAGACACTGAGGAGGATCTTTGCATCTTGGAATTACGAAATGAGTGGAAACGTCTAGTGGACTTAACCCTGCCCTAGACTTTTTTGTCCTGTGGCAGTAAAGCTCCTTTGCCTCCAGTGACTGTTGCAATAGTATCCAGTCCAGGTCCAAACAAAATATTTCCCTGTAAAGGAAGGAAAAGAAGTCTGCTTTTTATACCATAATCAGCAGACAATGACTTGAGCTATAAAGCTCTTCTAGCCAGAACAGCCAAAGCAGCACTCTTCGCATTAATGAGTAATTTCAACAGTTGCATCACAAATGAAATTATTCACAGTCTTGACCAACCTCAAGCAATCCTGAATTTCTTCAAGGGAGGCTTCTTGGGAAATAAGATCAGAAATAGTGTCACACCAGACTGCAGTAGCTGAAGAACTGCAAGCTACACTGACAGCTGGACAAACATCTGTTCAGGATTTCAAGCTTTCTGTCCATTTATATCCTTGAATGAGGTACTGTCCTCTAAAAGAATGGTAGTCTGCCTAGAGTGGAAATAAGACCATCTACTGTTGGAATAGTCCCCAATACCTCTAATTTTCAGATGGAAAATAAGTGCAACACTTAAAGCAATTCACTAAACTGATGTGAAATTCAGTTTAATATGAAGCTTCCTATATTTGTGACTATAAAAGCTATGTTGCAGAAACAGACACTATTGTATTTGTAGCAGATAGTAATATCAGAGCAGTATATTAGAACTGCACTGAAATAGTTTTACCATCAATGCATAATAATAAATCTGGTTATTCAGCATAATACGATTGGTATAAATGCAAAAACATAGCTAGTATTTTATATTGAACCTCTGACATGAGACGGCTGAATTGTGCTTAGATATTCACTTGGGAAGCTGTGAAAACTGTGTTGAGAGAGCTGACCGGCTTTTAACTTCCTCAGCTTGTTGCAGCAAGCAAATTGATTCAATTAAATTAGGGTGTACTGAGTGTAGCAGAGGATTAACTGAGAGTCTTATGTTTACCCAGCACACAGCAGATAGAGACAAGTAACTCCAGTATGCAACTAGAGACTTTAGTTGTGAAGGCTTTGTTTTTAAAGGGATACTGAACCCAAAAATTTTCTTCCATAATTCAGATAGAACATACAATTTTAAGCAACTTTCTAATTTACTTCTATTATTAATTTTTCTTCATTCTCTTGCTATCTTTATTTGAAAAATAAGGCATTTAAGCTAAGGAGCCAGCAAATTTTTGTTTCAGAACAATGAACAGTACTTGTTTATTGGTGCTGTCCAATCAGCAAGGACAGCCACGGTTGTTCACCAAAAATGGGCGGGCATCTAAGCTTACATTCTTGCTTTTCAAATAAACATACCAAGAGAATGAAGAAAATTTGATAATAGGAGTAAATTAGAATGTTGCTAAAAATTGCATGCTTTACCTGAATCACAAAAGAAAAAATGTGGGTTCAGTGTCCCTTAAAGTAGTTGCGGTCACCCAGAGAAACAGATTGGCATTCAATTGAGAGTGTTAATACAAAGTTCCTGATTAAAGGTTTGAATGCTGGAAGTTAGGAGTCCGGATAAGAGATTAAATGATCAGTAGTTGGAGGTGCATTCAGGACAAGATTGCAAAAGAGATAATCGCAGGAAGGCTAGGTATCAGCAGGTTCTCTGTGTTCAAGGTAGTCCACAGTTTGACTGCGATAATTCAAGCAATGACTTTGAGCTGGACATAACTTTTTTAGGCAGGGTTCAGAGGGGGAGGAAGAATAAGCTTAAAGGCACAGTGTAAGTTACAAATATGACAATAAGGAACATGTTCTTGAAAAAAACAGAGAAAACAAAAGAAATAGCATAAATTATGCTTACCTTTTATTTCATTTCCATCTGTACGAGGAGAGTCCACGGCTTCATTCATTACTTGTGGGAAATACAGAACCTGGACACTAGGAGGAGGCAAAGACACCCCACCCAAAGGCTTAAATACCTCCCCCACTCCCCTCATCCCCCAGTCATTCTGCAGAGGGAACAAGGAACAGTAGGAGAAATATCAGGGTATAAATGGTGCCAGAAGAAAAAACTAAATAAATTTAGGTCCGCTCAACGTAGAACCCGGGCGGGACTCTCCTCGTACAGATGGAAATGAAATGATCAGGTAAGCATAATTTATGTTTTCCATCTTAATACGAGGAGAGTCCACGGCTTCATTAATTACTTATGAAAAGCAAATACCCAAGCTCTAGAGGACACTGAATGAAAACGGGAGAGTAAAAAAGAGGTGGACCCTATTCTGAGGGCACCACAGCCTGCAAAACCTCTCTCTCAAAATTTGCTTCAGCCAAAGCAAAAACGTCAAACTTGTAAAACTTTAAAAAAGTATGTAAGGAGGACCAGGCCTCATTCTTTAAGGCCACAGCTCTAGTTGATTGAGCCGTAATCCTTTGAGGAGGCTTATGTCCCACTGTTTCATAAGCCAAGTGACTCATGCTCCTCTGCCAAAAAGATAGGGGAGTGGAAGAAGCCTTCTGCCCTTTGCACTTCCCCGAATAGACAACAAACAAAGCTGAAGTCTGTCTGAAATCCTTTGTAGCCCGAAAATAGAATTTCAAAGCTTGAACCATATCCAAATTATGAAGTAACCGTTCCTTTGAAGATGAAGGGTTAGGACACAAGGAAGGAACTACAATCTCCTAATTGATGTTGCGATCAGACACAACCTTAGGGAGAAAACCCAACCCAGTGCGAAGGACAGCCTTATCGGCATGAAAAAAACAGGTAAGGAGGCTCACATTGCAAGGCCACCAACTCAGAGACTCTGCGTGCCGAAGCAATAGCCAGTAGTAAAAGAACCTTCCAAGACAGTATATCAAGAGAATGCATTGGCTCAAACGGAGCTCTCTGCAAAACCCTAAGAACCAGATTCAAACTCCAAGGAGGAGAAGAATGTTTAAATACAGGCCTGATCCTGGATACAGCCTGAACAAAAGACTGTATATCAGGGAGCTCAGCGAGCTTCTTGTGTAACACAGAGCCAAAATCTGTCCCCTTAAGGAACTGGCGGCAAGTCCCTTCTCCAAACCATCCTGGAGAGAGTATCCTGGATACCCTGACTTTATGCCAAGAATATCCACGAGTCTCACACCAGAGTAAGTAGGTCCTCCACACCTTATGATAGATGCATCGGGGGACCGGCTTCCTGGCTTGAATGAGAGTATCAATCAAACTCTCAGAAACCCCTCTCCTGGCTAAGACTAAGCGTTCAATCTCCATGCAGTCAGCCTCAGAGAATCTAGATTTTGATGTACAAAGGGGCCCTGTACCAGCAGATGCCTGCAAAAGGGCAACCTCCACAGAGGAGATGACATCCCCACCAGATCCGCAAACTATATCATCTGTGCCACGATGGAGCAATCAGAATAGTTGATGCTTGCTCCTGCTTGATGCGGGCCACTACTTGAGGTAGAAGTGGTAACGTGGAAATATGTAGACTAGGTTGAATCCCAAAGGCACTGCTAAAGCATCTATCAGTTCTGCCTGGGGATCCCTGGACCGCAACCCGTATCTGGGTACCTTGAAGTTGAGTCTGGACGCCGGCGTCCCCCACCTGTTGCAAATCTCCGCAAACAGTTTGGGATGAAGAGACCATTCCCCCGGATGAAACTATTGTCTGCTGAGAAAATCCGCTTCCCAGTTGTCCACACCAAGTTTATCCTCCATCCATGAGATCGAAGAAGAAGTAGAAGAGCTCTCGAATGGTCCTCTGCCAGCCGGTAGGACAGAGTCTGGACCAGGATGTCATCCAGATAAGGTGCTACTGCAATACCTCTTGATCTCGCCACTCGAGCAAAGCTCCCAGAACCTTCGTAAAGACTTTTGGGGCAGTAGCCAGACCGAAGGGGAGAGCTACAAACCGGAAGTGCTGGTCCAGAAAAGCGAATCTTAGGAACTTGAAGTGATCCTTGTGTATTGGCACATGAAGGTAGGCATCCTTCAAGTCTATCATATTCATGAACTGACCCCTCTTGAACTTTGGGCAAAATAGACCTTATCATCTCCATCTTGAACGATGGGACCAACAGAAACTTGTTTAAGCACTTTAGGTCCAGAATCGGGCGAAACGGGCCCTCCTTCTTTGGGACCACGAAAAGGTTTGAATAATACCCTAGACCTCTTTCTGCTAGAGGTACCGGAACAATTACTCCTAGAGAGGAGAGATCCCTCACGCACTCTAGAAAGGCATCTCGTTTCTCTGGTCTTGACGATAGATTTGACAAGAGGAATCGGCCCCTGGGAGGGTGAGTTTTGAACCCTATCCTGTAACCCTGGGCAATAACCTCCAAAACCCAAGGATCCTGCACGTCTCTCATCCAAGCCTCTGCGAAAAGTGATAGTCTGCCCCCTACGAGATCCAGAGAAGGATCGGGGGCCGCTCCTTCATGCCGATTTTGTCTCGGTGGGCTTCTTGCTCTGCTTAGTTTAATTTCAAGACTGAGAAGGTTTCCAAGATCCCTTGGACTGCTCATTCTTCATGGCGGGCTGCTGTCGTTGGGACTTGTCCGAACGAAGGGGACAAAAATTAGGACCCTTAGGTTTATTCTTCTTATCCTGTGGTAGAAAGGCACAGGCCTGGACCGAAAATAATCTTTCCCTTAAATGGAAGGGAAAGTAATCTAGATTTGGATGTCATGTCAGCAGACCACGACTTCAACCACAGGGCCCTCCGGGCCAGAACAGAAAAGCCTGATGTCTTAGCATTCAAGCGAATAATCTGCATATTTGCATCACAGATAAATGAATTAGCTACCCTCAGGGCCTTCATTCTTTCCTGTATTTCATCGAGGGGAGTCTCGACCTTGATCATCTCTGACAGAGAGTCACACCAATAAGTAGCGGTTCCCGCCACCGCAGCGACCTCCGCTGCAGGCTGAAATACGAACCTCGTGTGCTGAAACATTTTTCTTAACAGGGTCTCTAATTTCTTATCCATGGGTTCCTTAAACGACAAACTATCCTCAAGTGGAATAGTGGTGCGCTTAGCGAGCGTGGAGATAGCTCCATCCACCTTTAGGACAGATCCCAACAATTCTAGCTGAGAATCAGGAACAATTTCTTAAAGGGACACTGAACCCACATTTTTTCTTTTGTGATTCAGATAGAGCATGCAATTTTAAGCAACTTTCTAATTTACTCCTATTATCATTTTTCTTTGTTCTCTTGCTATCTTTATTTGAAAAAGAAGGTATATAAGCTTTTTTGGGGGTTTAGAACTCTGGACAGCACCTTTTTATTGGTGGATGAATTTATCCACCAATTAGCAAGGACAACCCAGGTTGTTCACCAAAAATGGGCCGGCATCTAAACTTACATTCTTGCATTTCAAATAAAGATACCAAGAGAATGAAGAAAATTTGATAAGGAGTAAATTATAAAGTTGCTTACAATTTCATGCTCTATCTGAATCACGAAAGAAAAAAATTAGGTTCAGTGTCCCTTTAAACAAAGAAGAAGGGGAGAATGATGAACCAAGTCTCTCCCATTCATTCCATAATATTCGCCATCTTCATGGGAACCAGAAAAGTTTGGGTTACCACCCTGTCCTCATAAACCTTATCAAGCTTAGGAATAGAAGGTTCCTCTTTTAACTTCGGTTCCGGAATCTCAAGAGTAGCCAACACCTCTTTCAAATAAAAACGTTAGTGCTCCATCCGAAACCTAAAGTCCGGTTCCTCCGCAGCCAGAGGCTGCAGATTCCGACCCAGGGTAATACATCCGAGTATAAATAAAAGAGAAGCACTCAACCTGGGAACAAACAAAGTCTAGGCCACCCCATCTCCTGTTTCCTCCTGTTGTGTGCAGCGTCACAGGCACTTTTTTGATATCAGCCTTATTTCTTCAGCAGCAACAACCAGTGCTCTAACCCCATTTATTTCCCACTTATGGAACCTACATTGCCTAGTGATGCTTTTGGCTGTATAGAAGTTATTGCTGCTATCCCCAGCATTTTCCTCCACGGCTCCACCTTTACCGTTCCATGCCCCCATACACCGTGCTCTGTGTGTCAGGGGTGGGTATCACAACTGGTTGTATGGTCAATCATAGTAAACCAGAATAGGTACATGTTTCTGTTACTGACAGCACAAAGGTGAAAATTCGTAGTAGCAATTTAACATCTGAATACTTCTATAGTTGTGAAAAGGAGGGAGAGACAGAGGATGCTAACTTGTAACCAGTGCTTCCATATCATAGAGCAAGTTTCTAACCCCATTTGGTATAAATTACTAGGCATTTAGGACAGGTCAGTGTTCATATTCCAGGCACTTACAGGTAAGAAGACTATAAAGTAGGGAATCAAACCAAGGGGGTGTTTTTTTTAAATTATTATTTCTTGCCAGCTGGTAGGAATATTAACTGGATCTGGATGTCCATGTCAGGAAGAATACTTTTCACTCTAAGGGATAAAAACTAGGCTTTAAAGCCAGGGACATGTTTCTTTCTTAACCTGGGAATAATATATATATATTGTGTATTCAAGCCAGGGGGTAGTTTTTTTTCTATTTCAAACTGGTAGAAAAAAAAATCTGTATTTTTGTCTAGAGTTTTTTATTTCTGTTTTTATCCCCAGTTAGTTTTAATCAAATTCAGGAGCTGTCAGGCTTTATAAGCCCTATATTATGGATTATTCAAAAAATTGTCACATTAATTTATATACTTATAAAATACCTGATTTCCTCTCTCATAACCCATAGAACAGCCATATCCCATAATAACCTACGCCTGCAGCTTGTTTGAGAGATTCACAATTTGTATTTAGGACGGAAAATAATCTATTGTTCTTTTGCTATATGTATGTGTGCGTTTATGTGTGTGTGTGGTATTATAGTATGTTTGTGTGCATTTATGTGTGCCTGTGTCATTGTGTGTGTATAAATATGTGTGTATGTATGTGTGCAGGAACATTTTGTTACCTGCTATGTTGTGCAGAGCCACCACTTTGGCACATTGTTATGTAGAAATTAACTATTATATTCATTACACATCATTACTAGAACATTTTGTTAAGAAGCAGTAATGGAAGGGCATATCATATTTTTTTTGGGGGGAGGAGGGGTGGCAAAATGTGTCTTTGCCTGTGTAGCCAAAAATTCTAGCACCGGCCCTGGACCCGTTGCTCAGTGTGCCTAGAGGGATATGGCTGCACCTCACTGACGAGGCCCACAATAGGCCGAAAAACATACCTCTGGGGCTTTGCTGTTTCTCTCATTCAGAAAGGAATTGCCTGCTATTTTGGGGCTGGACTGTACTGTGAAGTCAGGATCAGACTGATATGATTCAGGAAAGTTCTCTGTGAAAGGCACATGTTGAGCAAAAATAGGCTGTTTCTTGGGTGGTAACTAGCCATAGAACAAGCTATTATGCTATTGTTCGTTCCCAGGTTGATCGCTTCTCTCTTTTTAGCAAATTATGACTCTAAGGGAAGTCTCCCTTAGTGTGATGCAGGAATCCAGGCACATGTTGAGCAAAAAGAGGCTGCTTTTTGGGTGGTAACTAGCCATAGAACAATCTATTATGCTATTGTTCATTCACAGGTTGAGTGCTTCTCTCTTTTTATTTAATAAATCGGAGTACTCTGCTGCAAATGTAACGCTGCATGACCATCTCTTGCATTAGACTCATAAGAGAGGATGTCAGGATGATGTCCAGAGATGTCTGCTTCAACAGTTTACGCCATAATATACAGAATTTAGTAAGGAAAGGCAAGTATCAACAAGTAGATAGGAGCACAGAAATACAGTATGAAGCACAATAAAGGTTAACCCCCCTAATGTGAACACAGTATAATTGGCACATTTTGAAACTGAAGTCCCTAGAAAGGTATCAGAAAAAAAGTTTAAAGGTTAAGCCGAGCAAACAAGAGATTATAATAAAAATTTGCACCACTCTCAAGCCTGAGTGTCTGACCTTTAACTCTTTGAGTTCCTTCCAAGCTTGAGAAGAGGGCTTCCGCACTTCTAAGCAGTTACATTTAAATCAGTAAATATAAAAATGACAGTAACCAATTTTTAGGTACTTTTTAAAAATGCCAAAAGTTCCTAAAACTGTATGTTGTGTTAAATGGTGTACATGGAGACTTCCGGTAGGCGGGACTTGATAGCGGCAGCACGGACTGGGAGCTTGAGTCCTTGAAGTACCCTAACTTGTGTATAATTGCCATCGCCGCTAATCTCCATGCATAATTCTTGCTGGGCAAGTGTCTGTCACTCAGCTGACGCAGAGTCACTAACGTGAAGGGCATCTTCCATCCGCCCTAGCCTCCGGAGGAATAGTGCAGAGTGCGAAAGACGGCCGGGCGCCATCTTGGAGACCAAACAGGGCCGAGATTGCAGACGCACCAGCGCCATCCTAAATAACCCTGCAAGTATCCACGGACTGCTAATCTGAAGAGGAGAAGCACTTTTGGATCAAGGTGAGATAGCCTCCATATAAGGGATCTGTTATTTTAACTGAAATAGGGCCAAACGGTATACACGCTGCAATTTGCTATCTTAGCCTGCAGCAGATGCCTCAACAGCAAGGTTATTGGTGCCTCATTTATACCTCTGCCGTGACACTTAAAAACCCTAAACTTAACAACAGGAGTGGTGTCCGGCGTGGGAAGAGAATCCACAGCCCTTATTAGCAATCTCCTTACTCCTGGAAGAGCGGGGTCTCCTGATAAAGCCTGATAGCGGACTTGTATAATCAGAGACTCGGATATATAGGGCGATAGCACTACTTGGTGACAACTGTTGCTTACCTCACCCAATTTATTAAATATATTATCTCATAGCTAGTAGAGCTACATTTTTTCTCCATTGGGAGGCAACTTGACAAGAGACACTCTATACACCTGATCTACAGATGCTTGCTGAAGTCACTATTCTGCTCTTTATTGGGACAAGCTGGACCTGTGACAACTAACCAATTTCAGGAGTAAACACAGACACAGATGTGACACTTGCTCCTTATAGCTGGTATAGTTTAATTGTTTCTAGGACATTGGGCTACCTTACTGTATTGAAAGTTTCTAAATCCTGCATAATCACGGGAGCTCCACATGGAACTTTATGTACAGATATACCTTTAAACTGCATTCCACCCATTTGCTTCCACATTGAGTGGATTGTTTTAACTTCAGATTCATCTGATAAAGGTAGACAAGTACTTTAAGAGGCTGCCACCCTTGATCAGCAATACGAGTCAAAGATCCAAGATCAGAGAGACGTCACTGAGAAACACGGGGGAACCAGGGCCACCTCATGCAAGAATTAGTTATTTTTCTTACCCAAAATGGAATCTGTTCAAGCAGGAATGGATACCCTCACGAGTGAAATTTGGCAATATGCCACAGGACTCTCTACCGCGCAAACAGGAATCTCTGATGTGGAAGATAGGCAAAAAGAAGCAAACGCCTCACTTCAGCAGCTAATTAGACACAATAAATCTCTGTAGGAGAGAATTGATGATTTGGAGAATCGCAGCCGTCGCAACAATTTGTGCATAGTGGAGGTCCTGGAGAGAGTTAAAGGAAAAGACCTCCTGGTCTTTACGGCTTTGGTTTTCCCAAAAATCCTGGTTTTCTCACAGAATGTCTTGCCTCTTGATGTGGAAAGAGCGCATAGAATCAGCCCAGAGCGCAATCTGGAGAATAGCAGGGACAGACCTAGGCAAGTAATTTTCAAATGCCTTAATTTTCAAGAGAAATTGAGAATCCTGAGGGCTTACAGAACAAAACATGAGGTATCTTACTTAGGTCACCACCTGCTGCTCTTTCAAGACTATTCCTCGGATGTATCAAAACAACGCAAAGAATTTGCACCCTTGTGCTCTCGCCTTCACCAACAGGGTCGTCAGGTGGCCCTATTCTACCCGGCTAAACTACGTCTACAAACAACTAATGGCCCTACGTACTTTCACTCCACTCAAGCACTTGAGACTTATTTAAAAACTGAAAGACTTCAGGAAGATGGTTGAACTGTTGCTCTCTCCTTAACTACAGACACGTAACCATGTCTATGCCTTTATTTGTATATTAGTAATATATTAGTAGAATTAGTAGTGTTTATGCATATTTACAAGTTGTATATTACCTTATTTTCCACACAGTTTAGGGGAATGTTTGACCTATATAGGCCCCTTAAACTTAGCTTTCACCTTACTTGATCTAAAATGTGTTCTTATACACCCATTATTGGTTTATTATTGAGGGAAATGATATTGTTTATACTTATAATGTTCATTACCCAGAGATCACAAGCTCTAAAAATTTACATTTTATCTATCCAAACCTGCTTATATATGCTAGGCTTTTTAATAACCTGTTTGAAATTCCTAGGTGGAGAGGAGACAGTGACTGGGATAAAGCAGATGTTTTAATTATTTATATGCTGGTTGTACGTTACTTGTTTTTTATTGCACAAAAATACTAAATTCTCATATTGCACGACCTCGCTATGCCCCCCGCCTCCCCACAACTTTCCATATTGAGTCCTGCTTGGAACAGTACTGGAAATGGATGTTATATCTAGAAACCATACTTCTTGCATTGTAAACCCAGCTTAGTATAATTATTATAAAATAAATAGGAGAAGGCGCCACATAGAGTAGTAAAGCTTTATAAAACAGATACAGCTTTCATGAATGAAAATTCACTCACATTTGGTGGAGCACATTAAAGTGCTAAACTTGAAGTCCAGATCTTTAATAGTAATCTGGCTAACTTGCCTCCCGTTTCAGGAACCAGATGATAGGTGTTGATCCGGTGGCGGGCTGCAGTGACTTGATCCAACGGTTCAAAGTGATGCCAGTGTGATCTAACCGCATCATTACCAAGAACCATCAAAGGTGCACAAATGGTATAATAAAAAGTGTTTATTAGTAAAAACACATTAAGAACAGCAACGTGTTTCAGTTATACACTGTTTCCTCAGGCTCTAAAGATCTGGCCTGCAAGTTTAGCACTTTGATGTGCTCCACCAAATGTGAATTTTCATTCATGAAAGCTGTATCTGTTTTATAAAGCTTTGCTACGCTATTGGGCGCCTTCTCCTATTTGTTTTATAGGATTCCATTAAGTGAATGGCCATTCACTTGAGAAGAGCTGCCCACCAGTGACATAGAATTCTGGAGTTGCTGGGTTGTTTTACAACATCTTTGGGAACATACTGGACTATTCCCCTTATTTGACTTTAAGCACTTGCACCACTGTTATTATTATTTGTATTATTTCATATAATATTGGTGGTGTTATGATTTTATAGTTTTTTTTCACTCAATAATTGTTTAATTTTACTTATTTTATTTTCTATTATCTATTTTGTATCATATGATTAGCACATATATTTTGCTTCAGCAAAGCAATTAGCACTTTTAGGAGTATACACACGTACTATACTTCTATTTAAATAGGCACACCTATTATACTCTACTGTCAGGAGTTGAGTTTTATCATTTATTATTGTTCTGCGGGGGTTGGCAACCTCTCTCCCCCAATTCCCCCCCCCATACTCTGTGTTGAACTTCAAACCTTTCTATCCATGGGGATGTGGTTTGACTGCTCACCTTTTGGTGTGCCTAGAATTAAAAATCCCAAGAAAAGTTTACTTATGACCACCCAGAGGTCAGCCACCCCCTACCGTCTCCTGGCCCTCACACACTCTAACTGGGTTATGCTCCCTTTTTTATTACCGAATGCTGTTCTCTTATTATTGACTTCACCTATTTATTACAATGGTCTTTTCATATGCACTGGGGTTTATGTACTATCAGTGTACTGCTTATTTTGGATTCTCACGCCGAACCTGTGGGGGTTGTGTTGTTATTTCTGTGGTATTTATTTATTTTTCCTCCATGGCATGTGAGGTACATTTGCTCCTTTAGATCTCAGACAGGTTCTTGTGATGTGATGGGTTGGACTGGGGGGACTTGGAGGGGTGGGGACTGGAGGTTCCCCCCCCCCCTCCCCTTTATCTCTGCACATCCCTTCCATTTCTACTTAACTCAACATGACACTTAAATTTGCATCGTGGAACACTGGAGGGATTAACTCTCCAGTGAAATGAAAATCAATCCTAACACACTTAAAGAAACTGGGAACTGACATTGCATTCTTGCAAGAGACACATTTGACAGACCCGGAACATTACAAACTACAGAGACATTGGGTGGCTGATATAGCATATTTATTCTACACCAGCTCCTGTCCTCTTTGGTAAACATTTTAAGGCAGACATTTTTCAGACCCATAAAGCTATTGAGGGCCGTTTCTTCAGCTTAAAGGTGAAAATAAATACTAACATTTACACCATGTGTAACATTTATGCACCCAGCACTAAAACTATCTCATTTTGGGATACATTAATTCAGGCTCTATCTCCTTTCTTAGACTCCCAACTTATCTTAGGAGGTGATTTCAACTTAGCCCCAAACCTTGTGATGGATAGAACTTGGCTACAGCCCCTAGAAGTAAACTCCAGACTTTTAAGATATAAGGGTAGATTCGAACATAAAGTGTACGCCAGACTTTTTTCAGACCTTGCTCTGTGTGATATCTGGAGACGAAGACATCAGGATTGATTTATTTCTGGTTTCTAATTCCCCAAATTAGTCGAGAATTGATCAGACATCTTATTATCTGACCACGACCCTATAGAAATAGTACTTCAGCACCACAGACCACACTCTAATAGAGAATTGCTCACAGGTCAAATTATTGCATATGTAGCGAATCTGCGACATAGAACAGACCAAAAATACAATAAAGTTACAAAAGAGCCTTGAACAATCCTATAGACTGTACTGTACACACAAATCTAGAGAGACAGATGATAGATATGCCATGACCTAAGAAGAACTGGATGCTTTTTAAAAAAAAAAAGGGCTGATTCCGGCCTTTTAAAAGCAGCTAGAAAATTTCATAGGTATGGGAATAGGTCAGGCAAACTTTTAGCCTCACTGGTAAATAAGCCCTTGGCCCGAAGAGAGGTGGCAGCCTTGCGATACCAGAATAACATATTTAAAACCCCTGAGGAAATAGCTCAAGGTTTCACATCTTACTTTAAGCTCCTTTAACACTAAGCAATCAGAACCTTCATCTGAGATACAGGACTCTTAGCAATCTCAAACTTCCTCAACTCGCAGAGGAACATCTGGACTCTCTTAAAGCTGCCATTACGGTGGAGGAACTAGATCTCACAATAAAATCCATGGCTCAGGGTAAAGCCCCAGAACCCTATGGCCTCCTGGTGGAGTTTTATCAAATGCTTAGTCTGCAGGTGTTGCCTATCTTAACTAATTTATATAATACTTTACTCCAGGAGGAAATCCCTTTCTCTAGGGCATTCTCCATTGCACACATAACCCTTATTCCCAAACCTGGCAAGGATCACTCTCTACCGGAATCCTTTCGCCCCATCTCGCTCCTAAACATGGACTACAAGGTCTTTACAAAATTACTTGAGAATCGTTTGAAACCTATCCTGCCATTACTACTGCATCCAGATCAGACAGGCTTAGTGTTTAAACGCACATTGGTGTATAATGTATGACGGGTTCTTCATGTAATCAATCACTTTTGGGAGCGTGACAAAAATAAAATCCCCAAGGATACCAACTCAGAAGCTTTCCTTTTATCACTCGACGCAGGGGAAAGCTTTCAACTGCGTTAAATGGGCTTACCTCTTCGACGCATTAGGTCGATTTAACTTTAAAGGTCCCTTCTTACAAGTGTTAAGCAAAATATACTCTTCTACCACTGCCTGTATCTCTATTAACGGACTCTACTCATCGGACTTTACTTTAGAAAGAGGCAACCACCAGGGATGCCCTCTATCCCCTTTGATCTTTGACTTGGCTCTGGAGCCCCTGGCATTCAAACTGAGATAGAATTTCTATTGGAGATAGCATCCATAAACTGGCATTATATGCAGATGAGATGCTTTTGTTTGTAGACTCCCCAAGTGTCCACATCCCCGGAATTCTGCATACCTTAGACACCTTTGACATATTTATTTTATACCCCGAGAATGTTCCATAGTCGAAAATTATATGGCTGTATCGACACCCATCCAACTCTACATCTTATACTTTCACTGAAGCTCCCAATACTCTTAAGTATTTAGGTACATATCTGCATAAAAATCCACACAAACTTCATGAAATAAACGTACAGGCTCAGTGCCAGTCCATTTGTGCTCAGCTATCAAACTGGAGGAACCTTCCTTTAGGACTCACCGAATACATTTACTTTAAATTTCTATACTCCCGAGGCTTCTCTATCCTTTACTAATGCTACCCCTACTCCTGACTAGGGGAGGCATCACAGTACTTGAGAAATCAATTAATCAATTCATATGGAGGGGGAGGAAGCCTCGAATAGCTGCACATTAATTGCATCTACCATACTCTGCTGGGGGCCTTGGCCTCCCCAATATCAGGTTATACAATTGGGCAACGTTGCTGCGTCTGGTCATGGACTGGCATCTGGGTACAGTGTACTTCTGTGATCTGACGTTGGAGGAGGCTGTCATAGAGCCGCTGGCCTTGACCTTTCTCCCCTACTGCCTTTTTAGAGACTTACCTGCACAAATTAAAAACAACATTTTATATAAAGACCCTCTTAGCGTATAGCATTAGGCACACAAATTTATGAACTTACATTCCCCATCCCCTAGATTTGTCACAATAAGGGCAAATAACATTTTGCAGGAGATGAGTGTGCTCCATTTGGTGGGGAGAGATGGGTCTCCGGACAGTGGGAGATGCTTTAGACCCATTGACGAAAACTGTGAAAACATTTCAAGACTTGAAAGATAGATTTGAACTTCCCAACGGTTATTTTTACGATTGCTTACAGTTGAGATACTATACCAATAAATTAGAAAAGATAGACCTTAACTTCTGGGGGGCTCCACCATTCCTGACATCCCAGATAACATTTAAGATGAGCTACTTCTCAAACTCCCCTATCAAACTTTATTAAACCATCAGGCGACTGAAATACATGGAAGAATCTTACAAAAATTACACCTAGACACCACTGACAATGTAACTATACAAGACGTTAAAAACAGTCTTGAAAAAAACCCAAAAAAGCAACAATATCACTGACGCTGCGTGAAGCCCAAACACGAATAATACACAGAGATTATATTACACCTAGCAGATGGGTCAAGTGGCACCCTAACCACCTAAATCAATGTGTGAAATTACCGTTTTAATGACCCCTCCCTAACACATTACTTCCATGACTGCCCGCCAATAAAACGCTTTTGGGGTATACTGCAATACTGGATTCGGATTACACTATCCATTGATGTGACATTTGCCATTGCAAAAATATATATTTTTCAATGGGATGATATTGGGAGTAATTACACACGTTGTTGACATTAACCACGTTGATAGCTAGACACTATACTCACCCTCTGGCATTCTAAATGGCCCCCCACTCTGACACAATTCAAATGATGTCTGTACAAACAACTATTCATTGAGCAATATGATGTTATTTTAGACGTGACGTGCAGACTTCCATCTTTCTGTTGGAGACCTTACCGTCACAACAGCAATTTCAGATCCTTAAACCATTTGCACAACACAAAATTATGCTCACCGCAGCCCTAAGAGGTGAATGGGCCACTCTATATCACACATTATCTCTTAACGAGTTGGGCCACCCCTCAGAAGAGATACTAATTGAAGATTTCTTCTAAATCTCATAACAACCACTTGCTCTGCCCTCCCTGTCTCTCTTTCCTCTGGTCCTCTACCCCTTCACTCCCCCGACCAAGAGAACTATGGACCTCATACCAGTTTAGAATTTAGATTTAAGTTTAGTTTAACTTTGTTAAGATGTTAGTTGTTTTAAATTGTAAAATGGAAGACACATACCGGTATCTTAGTAACTTGAAAATATGTATTCAAACTCTTATGTCACCTTATATTGTAAGTTACAAATGTGGATTTCTTTTTGTTTACCTTAAAAAAATAATGAGTCATATGAGACTTTGTCTCAGTGCAATAAAGTGCCTTCCTGGAAGAAGAATTGCACAAGTTTACAATGGACTGAAACATTCCTACCGAACTGCAGTTTATCTATCCTATATGTTATTTCTACAGAATTGTGAATGTATATTGTATTTGCCATTATGTGTCTTTATCAATAAAGAAAATGGGGAAAAAATGGTGTACATGGCTATGTTCCCAGGTTATGTGAAACATGTACATAATCATAAAAATACTGTAGCTTGCAGGCTATGAAGGTGCATTGTACTTACCTGTCAGCACCTTTGCCTATTGTGCTCATCTTAGCTGCACAAGACTGCTTTCAGTAGACGGTCCATGCGAGGCAGTGCAAGCACAGTGCCAAGGATCTGTAGGGCAAACACAAGGAGCAGCACAATGTAGACCAGGGGATTGGCAGGCATGCCCACAGTTCATCTGGGAGGCTGGTGGCATCTGTGCACTGGGAGGAGATTTTCACTGTCTGGCTAGGCTAAATTGACTACCCCTCTGCCCTATTTGTAGGTTCTCTGAGAAGGAAATGAGTCTTAAATGGACAGTATACCCCAAGTTTCATATAAGTGCATGCAATAGACACTACTATAAAGAAGAATATGCACAGATACTGATATAAAAAGCCAGTATAAAATAGTTTAAAAACTTATTTAGAAGCCCAACAATTTAGCACTGTTAATGCGGTAAGTCTGGGACAACCACTGAAATGGGCAGAGAAAGCAGGAAGAGCAGACACTCACCCCTCTCCTGCATATGAAAAGACCCATTACACAAACAGGAGCAAGCAGGAGTCTGTAGATATCAGTATACATCTAAATATGTGGGGCTTGGTTAGGAAAACTATACATTTTTACAAAAACACCCGCACATGGGCTATATAAATGGATCATCTACAAAACACTTTTGCATAGAAAATTTTAGTGATAAATCTGTTAGAGAACCACTGTCAAACAACGTTAAGATCAGCACTTCAAGTTTCACCATTACTCCTTGCTAAAGCCAAAAAATTGACAGGAAGATTATGGAAAAGTGTGAGGTATATTATTATTCTTCTTCCTTATTTATAAAGCGCCAACAGATCCTGCAGCGCTGATTGGGTGTTTTGCCTCCTCCTAGTGGACTGGACTTTAATCTCATGGGTTCTCACCACCTTATGACTGAAAATAGATCTTTCAAAACTAAAAATGTTTATTTTTATACAACAAGCCAAAAGCAGAATTTTTTTTTCCACTTTCTGCAACTAGATTTTTTTTGTGTGAAACATGTTCTGCAGTGTCTCTGAGGTGCAAGGCTTCTGCGTTCATTGCCCTTACTCAGTGTGCATGAGGATAGGTTAATGTACAGCCTCGCTGCTTCCCACAGTGTCAGACTGTCTTGGAACCTGCTCTACGGTACTGCTGAGGTCTATATGCGTCATTGTGCTGTGGCTTTTTCTTATATTGCCATGTCCCACAGTGTCAGCACATTAAGACCCTGGGAGAAAATAGCAACTCCTTAAACTGTGTGTATTATGTTATATAAATAATATAATACACACCCATTTTTTTTGTTATGCATGACAAAGGCTGAAGCTTTCACAAATGAGAGTGTGACATACACAGTATTCTGAAAAACATAATTTATGTAAGAACTTACCTGATAAATTCATTTCTTTCATATTAGCAAGAGTCCATGAGCTAGTGACGTATGGGATATACATTCCTACCAGGAGGGGCAAAGTTTCCCAAACCTTAAAATGCCTATAAATACACCCCTCACCACACCCACAATTCAGTTTAACGAATAGCCAAGCAAGTGGGGTGATAAGAAAGGTGCGAAAGCATCAAAAAATAAGGAATTGGAATAATTGTGCTTTATACAAAAAAAAACAGAATTTATGCTTACCTGATAAATTACTTTCTCCAACGGTGTGTCCGGTCCACGGCGTCATCCTTACTTGTGGGATATTCTCTTCCCCAACAGGAAATGGCAAAGAGCCCAGCAAAGCTGATCATATGATCCCTCCCAGGCTCCGCCTACCCCAGTCATTCGACCGACGTACAGGAGGAAATATGCATAGGAGAAACCATATGATACCGTGGTGACTGTAGTTAGAGAAAATAATTCATCAGACCTGATTAAAAAAACCAGGGCGGGCCGTGGACCGGACACACCGTTGGAGAAAGTAATTTATCAGGTAAGCATAAATTCTGTTTTCTCCAACATAGGTGTGTCCGGTCCACGGCGTCATCCTTACTTGTGGGAACCAATACCAAAGCTTTAGGACACGGATGAAGGGAGGGAGCAAATCAGGTCACCTAAATGGAAGGCACCACGGCTTGCAAAACCTTTCTCCCAAAAATAGCCTCTGAAGAAGCAAAAGTATCAAATTTGTAAAATTTGGCAAAAGTGTGCAGTGAAGACCAAGTCGCTGCCTTACATATCTGGTCAACAGAAGCCTCGTTCTTGAAGGCCCATGTGGAAGCCACAGCCCTAGTGGAGTGAGCTGTGATTCTTTCAGGAGGCTGCCGTCCGGCAGTCTCATATGCCAAACGGATAATGCTTTTAAGCCAAAAAGAAAGAGAGGTAGAAGTTGCTTTTTGACCTCTCCTTTTACCAGAATAAACAACAAACAAAGAAGAAGTTTGTCTGAAATCTTTAGTGGCCTCTAAATAGAATTTTAGAGCACGGACTACGTCCAAATTGTGTAACAAACGTTCCTTCTTTGAAACTGGATTCGGGCACAAAGAAGGTACAACTATCTCCTGGTTAATATTCTTGTTGGAAACAACTTTCGGAAGAAAACCAGGCTTAGTACGCAAAACCACCTTATCTGCATGGAACACCAGATAGGGCGGAGAACACTGCAGAGCAGATAACTCAGAAACTCTTCTAGCAGAAGAAATTGCAACCAAAAACAGAACTTTCCAAGATAATAACTTAATATCTACGGAATGTAAGGGTTCAAACGGAACCCCTTGAAGAACTGAAAGAACTAGATTAAGACTCCAGGGAGGAGTCAAAGGTCTGTAAACAGGCTTGATTCTAACCAGAGCCTGAACAAACGCTTGAACGTCTGGCACAGCTGCCAGCCTTTTGTGAAGTAAAACAGATAACGCAGAAATCTGTCCCTTCAGAGAACTTGCAGATAATCCCTTCTCCAAACCCTCTTGTAGAAAGGATAAAATCCTAGGAATTTTTATCTTGTTCCATGGAAATCCTTTAGATTCACACCAATAGATATATTTTTTCCATATCTTATGGTAAATTTTTCTAGTTACAGGCTTTCTAGCCTGAATCAGAGTATCTATTACAGAATCTGAAAACCCACGCTTTGATAAAATCAAGCGTTCAATCTCCAAGCAGTCAGTTGGAGAGAAACCAGATTCGGATGTTCGAATGGACCTTGAACAAGAAGGTCCTGTCTCAAAGGTAGCTTCCATGGTGGAGCCGATGACATATTCACCAGGTCTGCATACCAAGTCCTGCGTGGCCACGCAGGAGCTATCAAGATTACCGAAGCCCTCTCCTGGTTGATCCTGGCTACCAGCCTGGGAATGAGAGGAAACGGTGGGAAAACATAAGCTAGGTTGAAGGTCCTCCGCCCATTGAATTATCTTGGTCACTTCCTCCATCGCCAGGGAACTCCTTGTTCCCCCCTGATGGTTGATATATGCAACTGTCGTCATGTTGTCTGATTGAAACCTTATGAATTTGGCCTTTGCTAGATGAGGCCAAGCTTTGAGAGCATTGAATATCGCTCTCAGTTCCAGAATGTTTATCGGGAGAAGAGATTCTTCCCGAGACCATAGACCCTGAGCTTTCAGGGGTTCCCAGACCGCGCCCCAGCCCACCAGACTGGCCTCGGTCGTGACAATGACCCACTCTGGTCTGCGGAAGCTCATTCCCTGTGACAGGTTGTCCAGGATTAGCCACCAATGGAGTGAATCTCTGGTCCTTTGATCTACTTGAATCGTCGGAGACAAGTCTGTATAATCCCCATTCCACTGTCTGAGCATGCACAGTTGTAATGGTCTTAGATGAATTCGTGCAAAAGGAACTATGTCCATTGCTGCAACCATTAATCCTATTACTTCCATGCACTGCGCTATGGAAGGACGAAGAACAGAATGAAGAACTTGACAAGAGCTTAGAAGTTTTGATTTTCTGACCTCTGTCAGAAAAATTCTCATTTCTAAGGAGTCTATTATTGTTCCCAAGAAGGGAATTCTTGTTGACGGGGAAAGAGAACTTTTTTCTATGTTTACTTTCCATCCGTGAGATCTGAGAAAGGCTAGGACGATGTCCGTATGAGCCTTTGCTCTTGACAGAGACGACGCTTGAATCAGGATGTCGTCCAAGTACGGTACTACTGCAATGCCCCTTGGTCTTAGAACCGCTAGAAGGGACCCTAGTACCTTTGTGAAAATTCTCGGAGCAGTGGCTAATCCGAATGGAAGTGCCACAAACTGGTAATGCTTGTCCAGAAAAGCGAACCTTAGGAACTGATGATGTTCCTTGTGGATAGGAATATGGAGGTACGCATCCTTTAAATCCACCGTGGTCATAAATTGACCTTCCTGGATGGTAGGAAGGATCGTTCGAATGGTTTCCATTTTGAACGATGGAACCCTGAGAAATTTGTTTAGGATCTTGAGATCTAGAATTGGTCTGAACGTTCCCTCTTTTTTGGGAACTATGAACAGGTTGGAGTAAAACCCCATCCCTTGTTCTCTTATTGGAACTGGATGAATTACTCCCATCCTTAACAGGTCTTCTACACAATGTAAGAATGCCTGTCTCTTTATTTGGTTTGAAGATAATTGAGACCTGTGGAACCTTCCCCTTGGGGGTAGTTCCTTGAATTCCAGGAGATAACCTTGAGAAACTATTTCTAGTGCCCAAGGATCCTGAACATCTCTTGCCCAGGCCTGAGCAAAGAGAGAAAGTCTGCCCCCCACCAGATCCGGTCCCGGATCGGGGGCCATCCCTTCATGCTGTTTTGGTAGCAGTGGCAGGCTTCTTGGCCTGCTTACCCTTGTTCCAGCCTTGCATCGGTCTCCAGGCTGGTTTGGGTTGAGAAGTATTACCCTCTTGCTTAGAGGATGTAGAAGTAGAGGCTGGTCCGTTTCTGCGAAAGGGACGAAAATTAGGCTTATTTCTAGCCTTAAAAGACCTATCCTGAGGAAGGGCGTGGCCCTTTCCTCCGGTGATGTCTGAAATAATCTCTTTCAAATCAGGACCAAACAGTGTTTTGCCCTTGAAAGGGATGTTAAGCAATTTTGTCTTGGAAGACACATCCGCTGACCAAGACTTTAGCCAGAGCGCTCTGCGCGCCACGATAGCAAACCCTGAATTTTTCGCCGCTAATCTCGCTAATTGCAAAGCGGCATCTAGAATAAAAGAGTTAGCCAATTGGAGTGCATGAACTCTGTCCATAATCTCCTCATACGAAGATTCTTTATCGAGCGACTTTTCTAGTTCTTCGAACCAGAAACACGCTGCCGTAGTGACAGGAACAATGCATGAAATTGGTTGAAGAAGGTAACCTTGCTGAACAAACATTTTTTTAAGCAAACCCTCTAATTTTTTATCCATAGGATCTTTAAAAGCACAACTATCTTCTATGGGAATAGTAGTGCGTTTGTTTAGAGTAGAGACCGCCCCCTCGACCTTAGGGACTGTTCAGACAAAACCTCCCTCCTGGCCCCTTCAGATTGGTGTGAGGGTATGTCAGAAGCGTTATCATCAGCGTCCTCTTGCTCTTCAGTGTTTAAAACAGAGCAATCGCGCTTTCTTTGATAAGTAGGCATTTTAGATAAAATATTTGCAATAGAATTATCCATAACAGCCGTTAATTGTTGCATAGTAATAAGTATTGGCGCACTAGATGTACTAGGGGCCTCTTGTGTGGGCAAAACTGGTGTAGACACAGAAGGGGGTGATGCAGTACCATGCTTACTCCCCTCATCTGAAGAATCATCTTGGGCACTATTATTATCTGTGGCATCATTGTCCCTACTTTGTTTGGACACCATGTCACAATTATCACATATATTTAAATGGGGAGACACATTGGCTTTCATACATATAGAACATTGTTTATCTGATGGTTCAGACATGTTAAACAGGCTTAAACTTGTCAACAAAGCACAAAAAAAGTTTTAAAATAAAACCGTTACTGTCACTTTAAATTTTAAACAGAACACACTTTATTACTGAATATGCGAAAAAGTATGAAGCAATTGTTCAAAATTCACCAAAATTTCACCACAGTGTCTTAAAGCCTTAAAAGTATTGCACACCAAATTTGAAAGCTTTAACCCTTAAAATAACGGAACCGGAGCCGTTTTTACATTTAACCCCTATACAGTCCCAGGAATCTGCTTTGCTGAGACCCAACCAAGCCCAGAGGGGAATACGATACCAAATGACGCCTTCTATAAGCTTTTTCAGTGGATCTTAGCTCCTCACACATGCATCTGCATGCCTTGCCTTCCAAAAACAACTGCGCATTAGTGGCGCGAAAAAGAGGCTCTGCCTATGACTAGAGAAGGCCCCCATCTGAAAAAGGTGTCCATACAGTGCCTGCCGTTTTTAAACAACAATCCCCAAGATTATAATAACTATAAAGCGCTATAATCTGTCAAATATGCTTAGCAAGTAATCGTTTTAGCCCAGAAAAATGTCTACCAGTTTTTTAAGCCCTTATAAAGCCTTTATTCTTATACTTAATCTAAGAAAATGGCTTACCGGTCCCCATAGGGAAAATGACAGCCTTCCAGCATTACCAAGTCGTGTTAGAAATGTGGCCATCATACCTCAGGCAGAAAAGTCTGCCAACTGCTTCCCCCAACTGAAGTTACTTCATCTCAACAGTCCTGTGTGGAAACAGCAATCGATTTTAGTAACGTTTGCTAAAATCATCTTCCTCTCACAAACAGAAATCTTCTTCTCTTTTCTGTTTCAGAGTAAATAGTACATACCAGCACTATTTTAAAATAACAAACACTTGATTGAAGAATAAAAACTACATTTAAACACCAAAAAACTCTTAGCCATCTCCGTGGAGATGTTGCCTGTGCAACGGCAAAGAGAATGACTGGGGTAGGCGGAGCCTGGGAGGGATCATATGACCAGCTTTGCTGGGCTCATTGCCATTTCCTGTTGGGGAAGAGAATATCCCACAAGTAAGGATGACGCCGTGGACCGGACACACCTATGTTGGAGAAATCATAACCACCACAAAAAAGGGTATGGGCTAATATGAAAGAAATTAATTTATCAGGTAAGTTCTTACATAAATTATGTTTTCTTTCATGTAATTAGCAAGAGTCCATGAGCTAGTGATGTATGGGATAGCAGATACCCAAGATGTGGAACTTCCACGCAAGAGTCACTAGAGAGGGAGGGATAAAATAAAGACAGCCAATTCCGCTGAAAAAAAAAAATAATCCACAACCCAAATCAAAAAGTTTTAATCCTTATAATGAAAAAAAATGAAATTATAAGCAGACGAATCAAACAGAAACAGCTGCCTGAAGTACTTTTCTACCAAAAACTGCTTCAGAAGAAGAAAACACATCAAAATGGTAGAATTTAGTAAAAGTATGCAAAGAAGACCAAGTTGCTGCTTTGCAAATCTGATCAACAGAAGCTTCATTCTTAAATTTCCCCAAGTGAATATAATAACTGTAAAGCATCTAGTTCATATGTGTGGAAAGAAACCTCCTTAAAATATTTAGGGATACAAATATCACTGGACGATACACGGATGTATTCAGAAAATTATGTTAACTTAATGTCCAGACTTCAAATAGATTTTAGCTCTTGGAGGCTGAAAATGACTTCATGGCTAGGGAGAATACATATAGTAAAAATGAATATGCTCCCTCGCATTCTATATATATTCCAGACCGTCCCCATTAATATTCCGCGTTCTTATTGTACTAATCTTCAGAAAATAATTAACTCCTTTATTTGGAATAAAATTAAGCCAAGAATTAAAGCGTCTATTCTTTATAGGACAAGGAAAGAGGGTGGACTGGGAGTCCCAAATATTAGAAATTATCATAGAGCAATTATTCTTCAGAGGATATTAGATTGGCATATTAATCAAAAGAACAAAGCCTGGGTTCAGTTAGAAAACAAATTAATACCATTCCAACCAATGAATAAACTAATCTGGACCCCAATAGAGGGTAGACCTGCAAATATTATGCAGTTCCCAATGCTTAAGCATATTTTTATGAACTGGGAACAAATTATAACAGAATGCCCTTTTATATCATCTGTCCCATCTCCTTTACTTCCGATTACAAATAATGCTGAGTTCCAGGGGGGACATATACCTAGCTGGGTTAGCCAATTAAAACTACATCAATCCACACCGTTATATCTCTTTTTAAATAATGGAAAGCTTAAACCACAACAGGAGCTGGTAGATTTGGTTGGTGGTACATATGGTAATTGGCTAAAGTATTTACAGCTACAGAACTTTTTGGCATCACATCCAGGAAAAGTAAAATTAACTAGGCAATTAACCTTATTTGAGAAAACCTGTTATAATGAATCTTCAATTAGAAGCTTGGTATCATTTAGCTATAAGCTTCTTAATACTTCAGAAGATTTTATAAAACATAGGTTTATGCAAAAATGGGAGATGGAGACAGGGATATATGTTGAAGATTCAGTTTGGAGGACTATGTGTGTCAACGTGGCTTAATCTTCCTCTTCTTCTAACATCCAAGAGTTAAATTATAAAATATTTACCAGATGGTATCTGACGCCAGTTAGACTTCACAGTATATACCCTAACGCCTCCAAGTATTGTTGGAGGGGGTGTGGGGGAATAGGAAACATGCAACACATATGGTGGGAGTGCCCCAGATTGAAAGGTGCGTGGGGAATAATCTCAAGCTGTATCAGAAAGATTAGTGGGAAGGAAGATTTTCAATTGGACATATTTACTGCCCTGTTAAATAAACCCGTTAAGAATATCTGTAAAACAAAAGCTAAACTTATAACGTATGTTTTAAATGGAATGAAATCTTTATTGGCTAGAAATTGGAAAAAAACAATAGTCCCGGATAAGGAAATGCTGTTTACTAGAATTAACGAATTATTAATATTGGAGGAATACACATATTTAAGATCCAATAGAGAAGAGGTCTTTCAAGAAATACGCTTTTACTGGGAGGAATTTAATTACACTAACCTAGTTTAGGTTAGGGAGTGCCTAGGGTAGGGATGGGTCCAAAGATGAGGAGGGGGTTTTGTGTTTCCTTTTTTTTTTTTTTTTTTTTCATGTTGTTGTATGGTCGTGGATGGATGAGTATATATATATATATATATATATATATATATATATATATATATATATATATTGTTTGTAGTTAGGGACCAATAGCAGGATAGGTGTTTCCTATTTTTCTTTGGTCTTTTTTTTATCTTTCTGTACTTTCAGAGCCTGCGGGCTCGGTAAGGTATTATATGGGAAAATATAAGCTTTGTTAAGAAATTTCTGTATATGTCTTAAAGGATTGTATCTTTTCTTGTGTAAACAAACAAATAAAAAAAAAAAAAAAAAAAAAAATCAGAAAAGGAGATTCACAAGAAAGAGCAGATAACTCAGAAACTCTTCTAGCAGAAGAGATAGCCAAAAGGAACAATACTTTCCAAGAAAGTAATTTAATGTCCAGAGAATGCATAGGCTCAAATGGAGGAGCCTGTAAAGCTGTCAAAACCAAATTAAGACTCCAAGGAGGAGAGATTGGCTTAATAACAGGTTTGATACGGACCAAAGCCTGTACAAAACAATGAATATCAGGAAGATTAGTAATCTTTCTGTGAAAAAGTACAGAAAGAGCAGAGATTTGTCCTTTCAAAGAACTTGCAGACAAACCTTTATCCAAACCATCCTGAAGAAATTGTAAAATTCTAGGAATTCTGAAAGAATGCCAGGAGAATTTATGAAAAGAACACCAAGAGATGTAAGTCTTCCAAACTCGATAATAAATCTTTCTAGAGACAGATTTCCGAGCCTGTAACATAGTATTAATCACTGAGTCAGAGAAACCTCTATGACTAAGAATTAAGTGTTCAATCTCCATACCTTCAAATTTAATAATTTGAGATCCTGATGGAAAAAAGGGCCTTGAGATAGAAGGTCTGGCCTTAACGGAAGTGTCCAAGGCTGGCAACTGGCCATCCGAACGAGATCCGCAAACCAAAACCTGTGAGGCCATGCTGGAGCCACCAGCAGTACAAATGATCCAATAGAATTTCGGAGATTACTTTCGGAAGAAGAACAAGAGGCAGAAAGATATAAGCAGGATGATAATTCCAAGGAATTGACAACGCATCCACTGCTTCCGCCTGAGGATCCCGGGATCTGGACAGATACCTGGGAAGTTTCTTGTTTAGATGAGAGGCCATCAGATCTATTTCTGGAAGTCCCCAGATTTGAACAATCTGGAGAAAAACCTCTGGATGAAGGGACCATTCGCCCGGATGTAACGTCTGGCGACTGAGATAATCCGCTTCCCAATTGTCTACACCTGGGATGTGAACCGCAGAAATTAGACAGGAGCTGGATTCCGCCCATACAAGTATCCGAGATACTTCTTTCATAGCTTGAGGACTGAGTCCCCCCTTGATGATTGACATATGCCACGGTCGTGACAACAAACGATTCTCTCTTCAGAAGAGGCCAGTACTGAAGAGCTCTGAAAATCGCACGGAGTTCCAAAATATTGATTGGTAATCTCGCCTCCTGAGATTTCCAAACCCCTTGCGCTTTCAGAGATCCCCAAACCGCTCCCCAACCTGATAGACTCGCATCTGTTGAGATCACAGTCCAGGTTGGACGAACGAAAGAGGCCCCTTGAATTAAACGATGGTGATTCATCCACCACGTTAGAGATGATCGAACATTGGGATTTAAGGATATTATTTGTGATATCCTCGTATAATCCCTGCACCACTGGTTCAGCATACAAAGCTGGAGTGGTCTCGTGTGAAAACGAGCAGACGGGATCGCGTCCGATGCAGCAGTCATGAGACCTAAAATCTCCATGCATAAAGCTACCGAAGGGAACGATTGAGACTGAAGGTTTCGACAGACTGAAACCAATTTCAGACGTCTCTTTTCTGTCAGATTCAGTGTCCATGACTTTGTCTCTATTTGGAAACCTAAAAAGGTTACTCTTGTCTGAGGAATCAACTCTTTGGTAAATTGATCCTCCAACCATGTCTTTGAAGAAACAACACAAGTTGATTCATATGAGATTCTGCAGAATGTGAAGACTGAGCAAGTACCAAGATGTCATCCAAATAAGGAAATACCGCAATACCCTGTTCTCTGATTACAGAGAAAAGGGCACCGAGAACCTTCGAAAAGATTATTGGCGCTGTTGCTAGACCAAATGGAAGAGCAACAAACTGATAATGCTTGTCTAGAAAAGAGAATCTCAGGAACTGAAAGTGATCTGGATGAATTGGAATATGCAGGTATGCATCCTGTAAATCTATTGTAGACATATAATGCCCTTGCTGAACAAAAGGCAGAATAGTTCTTATAGTTACCATCTTGAATGTTGGTATCCTTACATAACGATTCAATATTTTTAGATCCAGAACCGGTCTGAAAGAATTCTCTTTCTTTGGTTCGATGAATAGATTTGAATAAAACCCCAGACCCTGTTCCAGAACTGGAACTGGCATAATTACCCCAGCTAACTCTAGGTCTGAAACACATTTCAGAAACGCCTGAGCTTTTACTGGATTGACTGGAATGCGTGAGAGAAAGAATCTTCTCACAGGCGGTCTTACTTTGAAACCTATTCTGTACCCTTGTGAAACAAGGTTCTGAATCCAAAGATTGTGAACCGAATTGATCCAAACATCTTTGAAAAATCGCAACCTGCCCCCTACCAGCTGTGCTGGAATGAGGGCCGCACCTTCATGCGGATTTAGGGGCTGGTTTTGACTTTCTGGAAGGCTTAGATTTATTCCAGATTGGATTAGGTTTCCAACCGGAATCCGTTCCTTTAGGGGAAGGATCGGGCTTCTGCTCCTTCTGTCGAAAGGAACGAAAACAATTAGCAGCCCTGTAATTACCTTTAGATTTTTTACCCTGAGGCAAAAAGGCACCCTTTCCACCAGTAACAGTTGAAATTATAGAATCCAACTGAGAACCAAACAATTTATTACCTTGGAAAGAGAGAGAAAGCAAATTTGATTTAGAACTCATATCTACATTCCAGGATTTAAGCCATAAAGCTCGTCTAGCTAAAATAGCTAAAGACATATACCGGACATCAACTCTAATGATATCAAAAATGGCATCACAGACAAAATTATTAGCGTGTTGAAGAAGTTTAACAATGCTATAAGTGTTATGATCTGTTACTTGTTGCGCTAAAGTCTCCAACCAAAAAGTTGAAGCCGCAGCAACATCAGCCAAAGAGATAGCAGGTCTAAGTAGATTACCTGAACATAAATAAGCTTTTCACAAAAAAGATTCAATTTTCCTATCTAAAGGATCTTTAAACGAAGTGCTATCTGCCGTGGGAATAGCAGTACGTTTGGCAAGAGTAGAGATAGCCCCATCGACTTTAGGGATTTTATCCCAAAATTCCAGTCTATCAGATGGCACAGGGTACAATTTCTTAAACCTTGGAGAAGGAGTAAATGAAGTACCCAGACTATCCCATTCCCTAGCAATCACATCTGAGATAGCATCAGGAACGGGAAAAACTTCCGGAATTAAAAAATGAGGTTTATAAACCGAATTTAAACGTTTAGTAGTTCTAGAATCAAGAGGACTAGACTCCTCCATATCTAGAGCAATCAAAACTTCTTTAAGCAATGAACGAATAAACTCCATTTTAAATAAATATGAAGATTTATCAGAATCAATATCTATAGTAGAATCTTCCGAACCGGAAAAAACCTCATCAGAAACAGATAAGTCAGAATGATGGTGGTCACCTAAAAATTCATCAGAAAAATGAGAAGTTTTGAAAGACCTTTTACGTTTATTGGAAGGAGGAATAACAGACAGAGCCTTCTTAATAGAATTAGAAACAAATTCTTTAACATTAACAGGAACATCCTGAACAAAAGATGTTGAAGGAACAACAACAGGTAAAGGATTATTACTAATAGAGACAGAATCCGCTTTGGAAAGTTTATCATGACAGCTTTCACAAACCACAGATGGGGGAACAGATACCACAAGTTTACAACATATACACTTAACTTTGGTAGGTCCAGCATCAGGCAGCGTCTGTTCATTAGAGGATTTAGATCCGGGGTCAGGATGAGACATCTTGCAATATGTAATAAAAAGAAAAAAAACATATAAAGCAAAATTATCAAATTCCTTAAAAGACAGTTTCAGGAATGGGAAAGAATGCCAAAATAATAAGCTTCTGGAAACCAGAAGTCATGATAAAAAAATGTTTAAATAAAGTGAGTAAAAGACACGCCCACATTTTTTTGGCGCAAATACGCATGCGTAACAGAATACAACTTCCGGTGTAACGTCACCGGAAATGACAATGTTTTGCGCCAAAAAAAGTACGCGCCAAAAAAGGACGTGAAAAACAGAATTTATGTTTACCTGATAAATTTCTTTCTCCTACGGTGTATCCGGTCCACCGCTTCATCCTTACTTGTGGGATATTCTCATTCCCTACAGGAAGTGGCAAAGAGAACACACAGCAGAGCTGTCCATATAGCTCCCCTTAGGCTCCGCCCCCAGTCATTCGACCGACGGTTAGGAGAAAAAGGAGAATCATAGGGTGCAGTGGTGACTGTTGCTTGGAAAAATAAATTTAAACCTGACCAAATGCCAGGGTGGGCCGTGGACCGGATACACCGTAGGAGAAAGAAATTTATCAGGTAAACATAAATTCTGTTTTCTCCTACATTGGTGTATCCGGTCCACGGCTTCATCCTTACTTGTGGGAACCAATACCAAAGCTTTAGGACATGGATGAAGGGAGGGAACAAGTCAGGTAACCTAAACGGAAGGCACCACTGCTTGTAAAACCTTTCTCCAAAAAATAGCCTCCGAAGAAGCAAAAGTATCGAATTTGTAAAATTTGGTGAATGTATGCAGTGAAGACCAAGTCGCTGCCTTACAAATCTGTTCAACAGAAGCCTCATTCTTGAAAGCCCATGTGGAAGCCACAGCTCTGGTGGAATGAGCTGTAATTCGTTCAGGAGGCTGCTGTCCAGCAGTCTCATAAGCCAATCTGATGATGCTTTTCAGCCAGAAGGAAAGAGAGGTAGCAGTCGCTTTCTGACCTCTCCTCTTACCAGAATAGACAACAAACAAGGATGATGTTTGTCTGAAATCTTTAGTTGCTTGTAAATAGAATTTTAAAGCACGAACCACATCAAGATTGTGTAACAGTCGTTCCTTCTTAGAAGCTGGATTAGGGCACAGAGAAGGAACAATGATTTCCTGGTTAATATTCTTATTAGAAACTACTTTTGGAAGAAAACCAGGTTTGGTACGCAAAACAACCTTATCTGCATGGAACACCAGATAAGGTGAATTACACTGCAAAGCAGACAATTCAGAAACTCTTCTAGCAGAAGAAATAGCTACCAAAAACAAAACTTTCCAAGATAGTAACTTAATATCTATGGAATGTAGAGGTTCAAACGGAACCCCTTGAAGAACTGAAAGAACTAAATTTAGGCTCCATGGAGGAGCCACAGATCTGTAGACAGGCTTGATTCTGACTAAAGCCTGTACAAACGCCTGAACATCTGGCACGGCTGCCAGACGCTTGTGTAACAAAACAGTTTTAAGGAACTAGCTGACAGACCTTTCTCCAATCCTTCTTGGAGAAAAGATAGTATCCTTGGAGTCCTAATCTTACTCCATGAGTAGCCCTTAGATTCACACCAGCAAAGATATTTCTGCCATATCTTATGGTAAATCTTCCTGGTGACAGGCTTTCTAGCCTGGATCAGAGTATCTATAACTGATTCCGAAAACCCACGCTTCGCTAGAATCAAGCGTTCAATCTCCAAGCAGTCAGTTGCAGAGAAACTAGGTTTGGATGTTCGAATGGACCTTGAATTAGAAGGTCCTGCCTCAAAGGTAGCTTCCATGGTGGAACCGATGACATATTCACCAGGTCTGCATACCAAGTCCTGCGTGGCCACGCAGGAGCTATCAGAATTACCGAAGCCTTCTCCTGTTTGATCCTGGCTACTAGCCGGGGGAGAAGAGGAAACGGTGGAAAGACATAAGCTAGATTGAACGACCAAGGCGCCACTAAGGCATCTACTAATGTCGCTTTGGGATCCCTGGACCTGGACCCGTAACGTGGAACTTTGGAGTTCTGACGTAACGCCATCAGATCCAGATCTGGAATGCCCCATAGTTGAGTTAACTGGGCAAAAACCTCCGGGTGAAGTTCCCACTCCCCTGGATGGAAAGTCTGACGACTCAGATAATCCGCTTCCCAGTTGTCCACTCCTGGGATGTGAATTGCTGATAGATGGCAGGAGTGCTCCTCCGCCCATTTGATGATCTTGGATACCTCCCTCATCGCCAGGGAACTCCTTGTTCCCCCCTGATGATTGATGTACGCTACAGTCGTCATGTTGTCCGACTGAAATCTGATGAATTTGACCTCCGCTAGTTGAGGCCATGCCTGGAGCGCATTGAATATCGCTCTCAATTCCAAAATGTTTATCGGGAGAAGAGATTCTTCCCGAGACCATAGACCCTGAGCTTTCAGGGACTCCCAGACCGCACCCCAGCCTAAGAGGCTGGCGTCGGTCGTGACAATAATCCACTCCGGTCTGCGGAAACTCATTCCCTGAGACAGGTGATCCTGAGACAACCACCAGAGGAGTGAGTCTCTGGTTTTCTGGTCCATTTGTATCTGGGGAGACAAATCTGCATAATCCCCATTCCACTGTTTGAGCATGCACAGTTGCAATGGTCTTAAATGAATTCGAGCAAAGGGAACCACGTCCATTGCCGCAACCATTAGTCCTATTGCCTCCATGCACTGAGCTATGGAGGGTTGTGGAATGGAGTGAAGAACTCGACAGGTGTTCAAAAGTTTTAACTTCCTGACCTCCGTCAGAAAGATTTTCATTTCTACCGAGTCTATTATTGTTCCCAGGAAGGGAACCCTTGTGAACGGGGACAGATAACTCTTTTCTATGTTCACCTTCCACCCGTGAGACCTCAGAAAGGCTAGAACAATGTCCGTATGAGCCTTTGTCTTGTGAAAAGACGACGCTTGTATTAAAATGTCGTCTAGATAAGGTGCTACTGCAATGCCCCTTGGCCTTAGCACCGCTAGAAGGGACCCTAGCACCTTTGTGAAAATTCTGGGAGCAGTGGCCAATCCGAAGGGAAGAGCCACGAACTGGTAATGCTTGTCCAGAAAGGCGAACCTCAGAAACTGATGGTGATCTTTGTGGATAGGAATATGCAGGTACGCATCCTTTAAGTCCACGGTAGTCATATATTGACCCTCCTGGATCATTGGTAAAATTGTCCGAATGGTTTCCATTTTGAATGATGGAACTCTGAGGAATTTGTTTAGGATTTTTAAATCCAGAATTGGCCTGAAAGTTCCTTCCTTTTTGGGAACTACAAACAGGAGTAAAAACCCAGCCCTTGTTCTGGTGTTGGAACTGGGTGTATCACTCCCATTTTTAAAAGGTCTTCTACGCAATGTAAGAATGCCTGTCTCATTATCTGGTCTAAAGATAAGCGAGACATGTGGAACCTTCCCTTTGGAGGAAAGTCCTTGAATTCTAGAAGGTACCCCTGAGAGACAATTTCTAGCGCCCAGGGGTCCGGAACATCTCTTGCCCAAGTCTGAGCAAAGAGAGAAAGTCTGCCCCCTACTAGATCCGGTCCCGGATCGGGGGCTAACCTTTCATGCTGTCTTGGTAGCAGCAGCAGGCTTCTTGGTCTGTTTACCTTTGTTCCAGCCTTGCAATGGTTTCCATGCTGGTTTGGGCTGGGATGCGTTACCCTCTTGCTTAGTGGCTATAGAGGTAGCAGCAGGTCCGTTCCTGAAATTGCGAAAGGAACGAAAATTAGACTTATTTTTAGCTTTGAAAGGTCTATCTTGTGGGAGGGCATGGCCCTTTCCCCCAGTGATATCCGAAATAATTTCTTTCAACTCTGGCCCGAATAGGGTCTTACCCTTGAAAGGAATATTAAGCAATTTTGTTTTGGACGACACATCCGCCGACCACGATTTTAGCCAAAGCGCTCTGCGCGCCACGATTGCAAAACTTGAATTTTTCGCCGCTAATTTAGCTAACTGAAAAGCGGCATCTGTAATGAAGGCAGTAGCCAACTTCAGAGCGTGAATTCTGTCCATGACTTCATCATAAGAAGTCTCCTTCTGGAGCGAGTTTCCTAATTCCTCAAACCAAAAGGACGCTGCCGTGGTTACAGGAATAATGCAAGAAATTGGTTGAAGAAGAAAACCTTGTTGAACAAAAATTTTCTTAAGCAAACCTTCTAATTTTTTATCCATAGGATCTTTGAAAGCGCAACTATCTTCTATTGGTATAGTCGTGCGTTTAGCTAGTGTTGAAACTGCCCCCTCTACCTTAGGGACCGTCTGCCACGCGTCCTTTCTAGGGTCAACAATGAGGAACATTTTCTTAAATATAGGGGGGGGGGGAACAAAAGGTACACCTGGTCTCTCCCACTCCCTAGTCACTATATCCGCCACCCTCGGAAACGCATCAGTGTGTACTGGGACCTCTAAAAATTTGTCCATTTTAAACAATTTTTCTGGGACCACCAAGGGTTCACAATCATCAAGTGTAGCTAGGACCTCCTTAAGTAGGGCGCGGAGGTGTTCTAGCTTAAATTTAAATGCTATGGTATCAAGCTCTGCCTGCTGAGAAACTTTTCCTGTGTCAGAAATTTCTCCCTCAGACAGGCCCTCCCTCACCGCCAAGTCAGATTGATGTGAAGGTACTACAGATAAATTATCCTCTGCGTCAGCTTGCTCATTTTCTGTGTTTAAAACTGAGCAATCACGCTTCCTAGGAAAAGCTGGCAGTTTAGATAAAAATGCTGAAAGAGAATTATCCATTACTGTTGCTAACTGTTGCATAGTAATCACAATTGGTGCGCTAGATGTACTGGGCAACGCTTGCGCGGGCATAGCTGGTATTGACACATAAGGAGAGGATAGCGAGCTATCTTCCCTACCTTCAGCTAAAGAATCATCTTGGGCTATATTTTTAAGTGTGATTGTATGGTCCTTAAGCTGCTTGGACGCTATGGCACACTTCACACATAAATTTAATGGGGGAACCACCTTGGACTTTGAGCATACAGAACATAGGCTATCTGAAGGATCAGACATGTTTGACAGACATCAACAGAACTTCAATGCAATAAAAATTATTTTTTACAAAAACGTTACTGTCTCTTAAATAATAAAAGTGCACACTTTATTACTGAAACATCAAAAAACCATCAAATAAACATTCGATTTTAATGAAATTTTCACCACAGTGTCTTAATGCTTTGAAAAGATTGCACACAAGTTTTCAGACCAATTAACCCCTCAATGCCCAAACCGGAGCTAATAACAGTTATTAACCGGTTAACACAGTACAGTCCCCTGCCACAGCTTCCACTGTGGTCTTTACCTTCCTTAGGGATAATTCTGGTAGCAAATAAGCCTCTCTGGAGTCCTTTTCTGAGCCTCTGGACTCCCCACGTGAAGCTGCATGAACTGCCTAGTCAAAAAACACTGCGCAATTGAGGCGCGAAAATGAGGCCTCCTCCCTCTTCATTCTAGAGTGGAGGGGCCTTTCTGACTAGAATAGGTGTCTAACTAAGTGCCAGGCGCAAATTAAACCCCAAAAGTGTTTTAAATTTTGAAAAAAACCCACCTTATTTATAGCCAAAAACATGCTAAAAAGCAATCGATTAAGCCCACAATTAGTGTCAACCAGCATAGAGCCCTTAATATAAGCCATCAATTTATACTGAGTCTAAGAAAACATAATTTATGCTTACCTGATAAATTTATTTCTCTTGTAGTGTATCCAGTCCACGGATCATCCATTACTTTTGGGATATTAACTCCTCCCCAACAGGAAGTGCAAGAGGATTCACCCAGCAGAGCTGCTATATAGCTCCTCCCCTAACTGCCATTACCAGTCATTCGACCGAAAACATGCAGAGAAAGGAAAACCATAGGGTGCAGTGGTGACTGTAGTTTAATGGAAAAATTACCTGCCTTAAAGTGACAGGGCGGGCCGTGGACTGGATACACTACAAGAGAAATAAATTTATCAGGTAAGCATAAATTATGTTTTCTCTTGTTAAGTGTATCCAGTCCACGGATCATCCATTACTTATGGGATACCAATACCAAAGCTAAAGTACACGGATGACGGGAGGGACAGGCAGGCTCTTTATACGGAAGGAACCACTGCCTGAAGAACCTTTCTCCCAAAAACAGCCTCCGAAGAAGCAAAAGTGTCAAATTTGTAACATTTGTAAAAAGTATGAAGAGAAGACCAAGTTGCAGCCTTGCAAATCTGTTCAACAGAAGCCTCATTCTTAAAGGCCCAAGTGGAAGCCACAGCTCTAGTAGAATGTGCTGTAATTCTTTCAGGAGGCTGCTGTCCAGCAGTCTCATAGGCTAACCGTATTATGCTACGAAGCCAAAAGGAGAGAGAGGTAGCCGAAGCTTTTTGACCTCTCCTCTGACCAGAATAAACGACAAACAGGGAAGACGTTTGTCGAAAATCCTTAGTTGCCTGTAGATAAAATTTCAGGGCACGGACTACATCTAGATTGTGTAGCAGACGTTCCTTTTTCGAAGAAGGATTAGGACACAAAGATGGAACCACAATCTCTTGATTGATATTCCTGTTAGTGACCACCTTAGGTAGGAACCCAGGTTTAGTACGCAGAACTACCTTGTCTGAATGAAAAATCAGATAAGGAGAATCACAATGTAAGGCAGATAACTCAGAGACTCTTCGAGCCGAGGAAATCGCCATTAAAAACAGAACTTTCCAAGATAACAACTTGATATCAATGGAATGAAGGGGTTCAAACGGAACCCCCTGTAAAACATTAAGAACTAAGTTCAAACTCCATGGTGGAGCAACAGTTTTAAACACAGGCTTGATCCTAGCTAAAGCCTGACAAAAAGCTTGAACGTCCGGAACTTCTGACAGACGTTTGTGTAAAAGAATGGACAGAGCTGAAATCTGTCCCTTTAAGGAACTAGCGGATAAACCCTTTTCTAATCCTTCTTGTAGAAAAGACAATATCCTCGGAATCCTAACCTTACTCCATGAGTAACTCTTGGATTCGCACCAATATAAGTATTTGCGCCATATCTTATGGTAAATCTTTCTGGTAACAGGCTTCCTAGCCTGTATTAAGGTATCAATAACTGACTCAGAAAAACCACGTTTTGATAAAATCAAGCGTTCAATTTCCAAGCAGTCAGCTTCAGAGAAATTAGATTTTGATGTTTGAAGGGACCCTGGATCAGAAGGTCCTGTTTCAGAGGTAGCGACCAAGGTGGACAGGATGACATGTCCACTAGATCTGCATACCAAGTCCTGCGTGGCCATGCAGGCGCTATTAGAATCACTGATGCTCTCTCCTGTTTGATTCTGGCAATCAATCGAGGAAGCATCGGGAAGGGTGGAAACACATAAGCCATCCCGAAGGTCCAAGGTGCTGTCAAAGCATCTATCAGAACCGCTCCCGGATCCCTGGATCTGGACCCGTAACGAGGAAGCTTGGCGTTCTGTCGAGACGCCATGAGATCTATCTCTGGTTTGCCCCAACGTCGAAGTATTTGGGCAAAGACCTCCGGATGAAGTTCCCACTCCCCCGGATGAAAAGTCTGACGACTTAAGAAATCCGCCTCCCAGTTCTCCACTCCCAGGATGTGGATTGCTGACAGGTGGCAAGAGTGAGACTCTGCCCAGCGAATTATCTTTGATACTTCCATCATTGCTAGGGAGCTTCTTGTCCCTCCCTGATGGTTGATGTAAGCTACAGTCGTGATGTTGTCCGACTGAAACCTGATGAACCCCCGAGTTGTTAACTGGGGCCAAGCCAGAAGGGCATTGAGAACTGCTCTCAATTCCAGAATGTTTATTGGTAGGAGACTCTCCTCCTGATTCCATTGTCCCTGAGCCTTCAGAGAATTCCAGACAGCGCCCCAACCTAGTAGGCTGGCGTCTGTTGTTACAATTGTCCAGTCCGGCCTGCTGAATGGCATCCCCCTGGACAGATGTGGCCGAGAAAGCCACCATAGAAGAGAATTTCTGGTCTCTTGATCCAGATTCAGAGTAGGGGACAAGTCTGAGTAATCCCCATTCCACTGACTTAGCATGCACAATTGCAGCGGTCTGAGATGTAGGCGTGCAAAGGGTACTATGTCCATTGCTGCTACCATTAAGCCGATCACCTCCATGCATTGAGCTACTGACGGGTGTTGAATGGAATGAAGGACACGGCATGCATTTTGAAGCTTTGTTAACCTGTCTTCTGTCAGGTAAATCTTCATTTCTACAGAATCTATAAGAGTCCACAAGAAGGGAACTCTTGTGAGTGGAAAGAGAGAACTCTTCTTTTCGTTCACCTTCCATCCATTCGACCTTAGAAATGCCAGTACTAACTCTGTATGAGACTTGGCAGTTTGAAAGCTTGAAGCTTGTATCAGAATGTCGTCTAGGTACGGAGCTACCGCAATTCCTCGCGGTCTTAGTACCGCCAGAAGAGCACCCAGAACCTTTGTGAAGATTCTCGGAGCCGTAGCCAATCCGAATGGAAGAGCTACAAACTGGTAATGCCTGTCTAGAAAGGCAAACCTTAGATACCGGTAATGATCTTTGTGAATCGGTATGTGAAGGTAAGCATCCTTTAAATCCACTGTGGTCATGTACTGACCCTTTTGGATCATGGGTAAAATTGTCCGAATAGTTTCCATTTTGAACGAAGGAACTCTTAGGAATTTGTTTAGGATCTTTAAATCCAAGATTGGCCTGAAAGTTCCCTCTTTTTTGGGAACCACAAACAGATTTGAGTAAAACCCTTGTCCTTGTCCTTAATAAAAGATCTTGTACGCAGCGTAGAAACGCCTCTTTCTTTATTTGGTTTGTTGACAACCTTGACAGATGAAATCTCCCTCTTGGGGGAGAGAATTTGAAGTCTAGAAGGTATCCCTGAGATATGATCTCTAACGCCCAGGGATCCTGGACATCTCTTGCCCAAGCCTGGGTGAAGAGAGAAAGTCTGCCCCCCACTAGATCCGTTCCCGGATCAGGGGCCCTCGATTCATGCTGTCTTAGGGGCAGCAGCAGGTTTCCTGGCCTGCTTGCCCTTGTTCCAGGACTGGTTAGGTCTCCAGCCTTGTCTGTAGCGAGCAACAGCTCCTTCCTGTTTTGGTGCAGAGGAAGTTGATGCTGCTCCTGCTTTGAAATTACGAAAGGAACGAAAATTAGACTGTCTAGCCTTAGGTTTGGCTCTGTCTTGAGGCAGGGCATGGCCTTTACCTCCTGTAATGTCAGCGATAATTTCTTTCAACCCGGGCCCGAATAAGGTCTGCCCTTTGAAAGGTATATTAAGCAATTTAGATTTAGAAGTAACGTCAGCTGACCAGGATTTTAGCCACAGTGCTCTGCGTGCCTGAATGGCGAATCCGGAATTCTTAGCCGTAAGTTTAGTTAAATGTACTACGGCATCTGAAATAAATGAGTTAGCTAACTTAAGGGCTTTAAGCTTGTGTGTAATCTCATCTAATGGAGCTGATTCAAGTGTCTCTTCCAGAGACTCAAACCAAAATGCTGCTGCAGCCGTGACAGGCGCAATGCATGCAAGAGGTTGCAATATAAAACCTTGTTGAACAAACATTTTCTTAAGGTAACCCTCTAACTTTTTATCCATTGGATCTGAAAAGGCACAGCTATCCTCCACCGGGATAGTGGTACGCTTATCTAAAGTAGAAACTGCTCCCTCCACCTTAGGGACCGTTTGCCATAAGTCCCGTGTGGTGGCGTCTATTGGAAACATCTTTCTAAATATCGGAGGGGGTGAGAACGGCACACCGGGTCTATCCCACTCCTTAGTAACAATTTCAGTAAGTCTCTTAGGTATAGGAAAAACATCAGTTCTCGCCGGTACCGCAAAATATTTATCCAACCTACACATTTTCTCTGGTATTGCAACTGTGTTACAATCATTCAGAGCCGCTAACACCTCCCCTAGTAATACACGGAGGTTTTCCAGCTTAAATTTAAAATTTGAAATATCTGAATCCAGTTTGTTTGGATCAGAACCGTCACCTGCAGAATGAAGCTCTCCGTCCTCATGTTCTGCAAATTGTGACGCAGTGTCTGACATGGCCCTAATATTATCAGCGCACTCTGTTCTCACCCCAGAGTGATCACGCTTACCTCTTAGTTCTGGTAATTTAGCCAAAACTTCAGTCATAACAGTAGCCATATCCTGTAATGTGATTTGTAATGGCCGCCCAGATGTACTCGGCGCTACAATATCACGCACCTCCCGAGCGGGAGATGCAGGTACTGACACGTGAGGCGAGTTAGTCGGCATAACTCTCCCCTCGTTGTTTGGTGAAATATGTTCAATTTGTACAGATTGACTTTTATTTAAAGTAGCATCAATACAGTTAGTACATAAATTTCTATTGGGCTCCACTTTGGCTTTAGCACATATAGCACAGATATCTTCCTCTGAATCAGACATGTTTAACACACTAGCAAATAAACTAGCAACTTGGAAATACTTTTCAAGTAATTTACTATAATATGAAAACGTACTGTGCCTATAAGAAGCACAGAAAAAGTTATGACAGTTGAAAATTAATAAACTGAAAAGTTATAGCATCAAATCTTTGTAAAAAACACAATTTTAGCAAAGGATTGCTCCCATTAGCAAAGGATAACTAACCCTGATAGCAGAAAAAAAATACAGAAATAAACGTTTTTTTATCACAGTCAACTACAATCTCACAGCTCTGCTGTGAGTGATTACCTCCCTCAAAACAAGTTTTGAAGACCCCTGAGTTCTGTAGAGATGAACCGGATCATGCAGGGAAGACAATAAACTTCTGACTGAATTTTTTGATGCGTAGCAAAAGCGCCAAAAAAGGCCCCTCCCCCTCACACATAACAGTGAGAGAGATCAGTAAACTGTCATAAATTAAATAAAACGACTGCCAAGTGGAAAAAAATAGTGCCCAAAACATTTTTTCACCCAGTACCTCAGAAAATTAAACGATTTTACATGCCAGCAAAAAACGTTTAACATTAATAAATTGAGTGTTATTAAAAAGCCTGTTGCTAGTCCCTGCAAATTAGGCTAAAGTTTTATGCATACAGTATAATTCCAGTGAAGTGCCATTCCCCAGAATACTGAAGTGTAAAATATACATACATGACAGCCTGATACCAGTTGCTGCTACTGCATTTAAGGCTGAGTTTACATTATATCGGTATGGCAGAATTTTCTCATCAATTCCATTGTCAGAAAATAATAAGCTGCTACATACCTCTTTGCAGATTAATCTGCCCGCTGTCCCCTGATCTGAAGTTTACCTCTCCTCAGATGGCCGAGAAACAGCAATATGATCTTAACTACTCCGGCTAAAATCATAGAAAAACTCAGGTAGATTCTTCTTCAAATTCTACCAGAGAAGGAATAACACACTCCGGTGCTATTATAAAATAACAAACTTTTGATTGAAGGTATGAAACTAAGTATAATCACCACAGTCCTCTCACACATCCTATCTATTCGTTGGGTGCAAGAGAATGACTGGTAATGGCAGTTAGGGGAGGAGCTATATAGCAGCTCTGCTGGGTGAATCCTCTTGCACTTCCTGTTGGGGAGGAGTTAATATCCCAAAAGTAATGGATGATCCGTGGACTGGATACACTTAACAAGAGAAAAATGGCTTACCTATCCCAGAGGGAATTTCTGGCAGTCTTCTAGCATTACATGGTCTTGTTAGAAAAATGACTGATCATACCTGAAGCAGTTAAGCCTGCAAACTGTTCCCCCCAACTGATGTTCTCTGGTTTCAACAGTCCTGCATGGGAACAGCCATGGATTTTAGTTACTGGTGCTAAAATCATATTCCTCTTAGCAGAAATCTTCATCACTTTCTGCTGCAGAGTAAATAGTACAAGCCGGCACTATTTTAAAATAACAAACTCTTGATAGAAGAAATAAAAAACTACAACTAACACCACATACTCTTTACCACCCCCGTGGAGATGCTACTAGTTAGAGCGGCAAAGAGAATGACTGGGGGGGCGGAGCCTAAGGGGAGCTATATGGACAGCTCTGCTGTGTGTTCTCTTTGCCACTTCCTGTAGGGAATGAGAATATCCCACAAGTAAGGATGAAGCTGTGGACCGGATACACCAATGTAGGAGAAAGAAACATTTTCTGCCCCCGCGAGCCTAACAGCACACGGGAAAAAATGGCCAAATGAAAATTTTTCAAGGTAAGAAAAAAATAAAGTAATGCATTATCCCAATAATGAAACTGACAGTCTGAATAGAAAAGGAAAACTGATTACCCTGAATCAAGGCAAATATAAGTTTATAGACATATATTTAGAACTTTACAAATAAAGTGCCCAACCATTAGCGCAGAGTGTCATAAAGAATAAGATTTACTTACCCCAGGACACTCCTCTACATGTAGTAGATAGCCAAACCAGTACTGAAACGAGAATCAGTAGAGGTAAAGGTATATAGAGTATATCGTCGATCTGAAAAGGGAGGTAGGAGAAGAAATCTCTACGACCGATAACAGAGAACCTATGAAATTGATCCCCTAGAGGTAGACCATTGTATTCGAATAGGCAATACTCTCTTCACATCCCTCTGACATTCACTGCACTTCGAGAGGAAAACCGGGCTTCAACCTGTTGCGAAGCGCATATCAACGAAGAATCTTAAGCACAAACTTACTTCACCACCTCCATGGGAGGCAAAGTTTGTAAAACTGAATTGTGGGTGTGGTGAGGGGTGTATTTATAGGCATTTTAAGGTTTGGGAAACTTTGCCCCTCCTGGTAGGAATGTATATCCCATACGTCACTAGCTCATGGACTCTTGCTAATTACATGAAAGAAATGGCCTGGTAAGGGTCAGCAACTCTATTTCCAGAAAATTGTGCATATCTAACTAACTTATTTGGGAAAGCTTCAGCCTTTGTGATATACACACACATTTATTAAAGAAAAAAGTCTCCTAAGTTTTTTGGTTGGCTCCTAGACTTAGAAGAAGTTTGTCAAGCCCTGACTTACCTTTTCTGCTTTGTGCTGTCACCCTACACCCCTCTGGAGTTCAGGAAGGGGGAGGAAATAGGAGAGGAACACACTATGTACATTTAGATAGAATGGAACAGTGACATCTACAGGTAGAAATGAAAAGTGCACTGCTCTGTATTTTCTGCAGACTTGCTGCATTTTCTGCAATGACATTGAAGATCGCAGCTTGTACTGCTTTGGGGCAACAACCGTCACAGATTTCAAAAGAAAAAGGACAAAATAAACAGCCAATTTTCAGAATAAGGCTTTATTATAAATCTAAAGCAAGGAATTAATCCAACAACAAAACTTACATAATTTACATAAATGAGAACAAAGCTGCCCATCATACATTGTACATAGGATGTAATGAAAAAACTAAAATCTTGATGTGACTTGAACATATTTCAACTCAATGGCTTGTGCATTAAAATATTTATGCTTTAAAAAAAGCCCTTTAAGCCCTATTATGACGACTATAATTTAATAGCATTGTACAACAAGTTGCAGTTCTGGCAGCCAAGGGAGTTAATCAGAAAACCTAAATAAAATCTAGGTTGTAATATCACCAATATTAGTGGACATACAAATGCACTATTGTAATCATACCAAACGGACTTGCAGCACTGCAAATGTCCCTCTCTTAGTTTAAAACACTTAAAGGGACATGATACCCAAATGTTGAAGCACTTGAAAGTGATGCCGCATAGCTGTAAAAAGTTGACTAGAAAATATCACCTGAACATCTCTATGTAGAAAAGAAAGATATTTTACCTCAAAATGTCCTAAGTATTCACACCCAATTGTAAAGGACTTTAAGCAGCCATTCAGTATGCCTGTCCCAGGACTTGCAAAGGAGAATGCCTCATGCACACTCATGTTGTTATTTCCCTATTCAGTTTAAGGAAGTTTACTATGAAGTCTCACAAGATCACACTGCTGATGCTGATTGGCTGCTGTTAATTTCTCTTTTTTTTAACCTGCAGGTGAGCAGTATCTGAAAGATAACTTTTTACAGAGCACTTACTCTGGTGAGCTGAGGAAATTGAGGTAAAATATCTTCTTTTTTACATAGAAATGTTCAGGTGATATTTTCTTGTCAGCTTTTTACAGTTATGCTGCATCACTTTCAAGTGATTTAGCATATGGGTATTATGTTCCTTTAAATAGGCTGTACCTACCAATTTATTCATCTACAAGTTGCATTATTAATTACATTGCATAGTCTGTATTATGAATAAGGGGAGCACATACAGGCTTCTTTGTAGTATGTCCTGTGTAAAAATTGCTTTTAATTTACATTTAATTACATAAAATTACAAATAAAAAAAAACTTTAAGCAATGTTTAGATTATGGTTATATTCTAACACCTATTCTCCTTTAAAAAGACAAACAAATAATTTTGGTCACCTTTAATATTTTTTAATGCATTGAGAGAAGTATATATCTGGTTTATATAGTGCATATAACTGGCACAAATTGCATTTCTTTTACTACAGTTAATTTTAAGGAAAACAATAATGGTTATTTTACAGAGTGAAAAATACTATTAAGAGTGTGCAATAATCACAGTAATTTGATATGCTGCATTGCAGAAAACCTACTATCTGCTAGAATTTATGGCCTAAATGTATCTGATTTTGGGTTTAAAGTGCACAATTAATGCCTATAGTTATTATACAGTGATAAATAAATAAAAATTAAACAGTACCATAAACCATAAATACAGGTTTAATCTGGTAGTATTCAAAGGATCTATCACATTTTTTTTAACCAGTAAAGTGTACAATTAAAATGTGCTCCATATATCATTAGTATAGGCCACTATCTTTAGTTTAGTTCTGCATATATAGTTATGTGACACAGTCCATGATATGAATCTGCAGTGTATCAATATCTGGCGCAACCATAGAACATTTAGGACAAGTGAACACTGGATTTTGCTGCGCTGCATTCTCAGCTCCTATAAACAGAAATTACTTGAATTTAGCATGACATCTTATTAATACAATATGCACTAAGTGAAAAAAAAAACAAAACATTTAAGTGATGTGAAACTCAAAATTAAAGGGCCATGATACCCAAATGTTGAAACACTTGAAAGTGATGCAGCAAAGCTGTAAAAAGCTGACTAGAAAATATCACCTGAACATCTCTATGTAAAAAAGAAAGATATTTACCTCAAAAGTTCCTCAGTAGCCACATTCTATTGTAAAGGACTTCTAAGCAGCAAATCAGTATGTCTGTCCTGGGACAGCTAAGGGAGTGAGCTTTAGTGCACACTCATCTTATTTCCCTATTCAGTTTAAGGAAGTTTACAATGAAATCTCATAAAAGTTAAGTCAAATCTCATGAGATCACAGTAAAAGAGTTCATGACCTCAGCACCTTTGATGCTGATTGGCTGCTGTTCATTTCTTATCTATTATTTTTTTACCTGCAGCTGGGCAGCAGCTGAGTATAACCTTTTAAACAGAACTTACTCTGCTGAGCTGAGGAAATTGTGAGGTAAAATATCTTCCTTTTTTACATAGAGATGCTCAGGTGATATTTTCCTGTCAGCTTTTACAATTATACTGCATCAGTTTCAAGTGATTTAGCATATGAGTATTATGTCCCTTTAAATCATTATGATTAGAGCATAAAATAAAAAAAAATAATTCCAATTTGCGTCTATTCTCACGTGTTAATCTTTAAATCCTTTGTTGAAGAGGATCTCTAAATCAGGTCCATGTCTGGAGCAGCAGTTTTGCAACAATGTTTGTAACAGGGTTATAGACGTTTGAGCACTAGATAGTGGCAGTGTTTGCAACAATGTTTGTAACAATTTTATATTTTATTGCAAATACTGCTGCCCTTTGGTGTTACAAGCTTATAAATAGTGCTCTGCACACATGCACAGTCTCAGGCATATCTATATATGCCATTAAACAAAAACTGCCAATCATGTGTATGCTTACTTATCTACCCTATATTTTCTGAAAGCCCGTAACGTGTTGCATGAAATGACTGGTACTAGTGGCATGGGTGGGAGACGAATTTGTGGGCACTTGAAATCTATCTGCATTTGAAATGCAGTGCTGTATATACTGTTATTACCTATCCTAATACATGGGTGGATACAAAGGTGAGTTGAGCCTGCCAAGACTAAAACTCAAGGTAGAAACAAAACAAAACTGGACCATGAACTTAACGGGTTCCACGACTACTGCCATATTGCTTAGTGAGTTAATTTGCTAAGGTATGGAATGGAGTAATTCAGTGCTTATCTACTAATCATTTCCAGATATTGCAAACTAAATCATTTTCATACACCACATTAGAACAGATACTGTAAGTGTCGAATTTTGCAACAGAACATTCCATTTGGACTTACCTCTTTCCACAAGGCGAGGTGTTTCACTGCCTTCGCCTGAACTTGTACTCCTGTGACGCCTCTGGAAATCTTCTATTGATTGTCTGAAAACATTTTTTGACTCAATACTTAATTATAAAGACGAGTATAACTAAACATTGTATCAAGATCTGTACCTGATAACATTTACTATT
>NC_069504.1:77534790-77537290 GCF_027579735.1 Bombina bombina | reverse complement strand
TTCAAGAGGGACATCAGAGCTTCGACTTTGACATTTTGAAATTGTTCATTTTGTTTTGAAATTTTTTATGTAAGTGCTTTAAAAATGCTAAATATTAAGCCTCCTGTCTTGCCATTAAATTCATATTATTATAACCTATGATGACTAAATAATCTTGATTTTATTAAAGACAGGAGGCAAATATTCCCCCCCCCTTCTTTTCCCTCCCATTATATATTAATAATTTTGTTTTCTGGAAATTTCATCTAAATGATGTTATTGCTGTTGATTTTCCTTTTCTGGGATTGCTGTTACTTTGTGTTTTTTCTATTTTCAGTGACTCTGCAGATTTTACATTCTCCCTTATCTACGGACCAGGTCAACTGTTATTTCTCCGTTCCTGGGTATCGCTGTTCCATTTTGGTCTAGGATGGATATTTTGGAGTTTGTTTTCTTCATGACTGGTTCCGCTGTCTTATGATCAAAGAAAAGAGGAAGTGCTGGACTTGTTCATTACAGTTTATTCGGCTGCTGTGTGCTGATTGGTGCAGTCTTGTTACTATGCTATTATTATTATTATTATTTTTTGCTGCTGTTTGGATTCAGTAAAGATTTGATGCAAAATATTCACCTCCTGTCTTTAATAAAATCAAGATTATTTAGTCACCATAGGTTATAATAATCTGAATTTTATTGTATCTTATTGCACTTGAAATCTTTGCTACTGATTTTTTTTTTACATTTATGTTCAAGTAAAGCTAAAGAATATAATCTATGGAGAGAAATGTAAGTTGAGTTGATGATGTCTCTATTTGACCATATTGTTATTTAACTATATTGTAGTGAACATTCATGCCCTGTGTCATAGGGGAATGTCTGCGTGTCCTGAGATACTTAGACACAAGTACAAATGTTTGAAGTTAAACTACAATAGCCCACTACTCTCAAGCAGGTGACATATTTTATCAATTAACTTAAGTAAGAAGTGGAACCAAGCGCTACTGTAACCCTTACATATAATACAAAATCTAATAACGTGTTTTCCACAAATCTTTAGAAACAGGCTGCACCCCTTAAAAAGCGATTGGAAGTTGTGTTTTGAGTAGGTCTTTCTCAGAAGTCACTCTGGAAATGCATCTAGGGGACTTTGGCACTTGGGGCTGATTTAAAAACACACCTATTAACCCACTGACTGGCAAGAGGTATTAACAAAATGGTTTCTGTTGGTTTTCTGAGAGAATCTTGGCCAAAAGAAAGAGGAACAACTAAAGAGCTTTAGTTTTAAAATGTATTTACCTCTTTTAAGTATGTATGTGGGGGGCTCCTCATCCTGCTAAAGTCCTATATTTATAACTTTAAGTGTGATCTCAAATATTCAGCATATAATACTATGGAATCACACATTAAAATTAAGCCCCAATGTGTAAAAGTTTAAAACAAAAATGTTTTGCCTATTACATTACGCTACAGTCAATTCTTACTTTTCCAGAAGTTCATTGCTGAGTTTTTCATTTTCTTCCAACATCATTGCCAGTTGAGTTGCTATCTGCTCTTTCTCTTGGTGAATGTTTACCCGGGCTTCTCGCTCCGCATGAAAATCAGAACAGTAAACGTCAATCTGAGAATATTGGAGATAAAATAAGAATATATAAATATATGTGTTATTATTTTTAGAAAATAAAAGTCCAATAATGCCCACTGATAGATTTCAAGACTATGGTGCTAAATACAGGCAATATGCTCTACAACGTTTCTTCTAAGATTTGTGAAGAATAGGAATATACAATGTCATAAAGGAGATTTTTCTTTATGTGGTGTTATGTCTAGTATACGTAGCTGGTATTAAACAGCATTTTGTTTATGAATGGGTGTCAAGTTTTTAGGAAGTTTGTATGTAAGCAAAGCTGTGTTTACATCTCAGCCATATCAAGGCATAGTTTACTGAGTCCCTATCTTGTGTGATGATGTCACCATAGAATGTGCTCTTGCTAGAATTAGATCTCTGAGATTATATGTTTGCAGCTACTAATTCACTGATAGGTCTAAGGTGTTTAATTTGAACAAGCAAAACAGGGAGTGTTCTGCATTCTCTAGACAGTGGCCTACATTGCCTAACATAAAATCCAATCCTGTATTGGTTTCTAATGAGGATGTGCATTGGGAACATTCATTGTGAAACAAATGCCAAATATGGCTGCCACCAACGGCATTCGGCTATTTTCAGAGCCAGATTTCTTCTTGTGAAAGTGCAACGCACTAAGATCTGGATTTGCACAGCAATTAGTGTGTTGTGCTTTCACAGGAAGAAAACCGGCTCTGAAAATAGCCAAATGCTGATGGCGGCAGCCATATTTGGCATTTGTTTCATAGTCAAAGGTCCTTCTGTGAATAAAACAGCAAACGTTTATAAATGGATCTATATTATATACAACTGCTTAATTTGCATGAATATAACTATTTAAAATGGCATGAACCTAATACACAGCGTCCTCTTAAAGTTATCGTCCTTACCTGAGCACGA
>NC_069504.1:77457290-77529790 GCF_027579735.1 Bombina bombina | reverse complement strand
ACCAGATCACCAGTTTGAGAATTCAGTTAATATCCAAATATGTCTATCGTCATATGTTATAGGAGAATTATGCACATTTGTAAGATAATTAATCTTGATAGTTTCTTATCCACAAAGAGTGTCCCAACATATTTGTCTTACAGAAAACTGTGTTCGCACACTGGTCTCTCTATAAGCACAAATCGCAGCAAGCAGGATTGCAACAGTTAACAAGAAAATTTTTCAGCGAAGATTTTTTTTCTGTGTGTGCAGAGAGTTTTTGTCTGAGACAAAACTCCTCCCCATATCTTAATCAGTCAATAGATTTGGATACGCCCTCTTCTCTGATTGGCTACTGGGAAATGTCATTTTAACAGCCAAATGTCTTTTGGTTGTAATTCTGGATTTAGGCCATCGGGGGCAGGAAGCAGACAAGACATTCATTTTCAACACTGCTATACAGTAAATACAGTTCTTAGATATATTTTTATCAAATGCCTATTTTATATACTTTTAATCTCCTAGTTTTAATAATTATATGTTCCATATGTGGTCCGTTTAATATAATTTTATTCTGAGTATTTCAAAATTAAGCATGAATATATTCTACTTATAATATCTTAAAATGCGTTTTAAATCTTTTCATAGAAAGTATGATTTTTAAAGGATTATAATACCTTCATCATGGACTCAATTACTTTCTCAGTTATCATCTTAATATCACATACATATCTTGAGATCAGATGTAGTTTCATATAATTATACCCATATTGGATTACTATCCCATATAAATATTTCATATCTGTATATCTCTTGATGAGTGTATAAAACATATGATATTATTTAAAGCACCAATTATATATGTACTTATTAGATGCCTGAAAAATAGAAGAATATGTTATCCATTAAATTTATAACAAACCTGAAATGCATTTCTCAGATCCATGGACAAATACCTTTTTATACAAGACTGAGGTATACCTTATTGAAAATTAAACCTAAGTTGTTACAATGCAAACATGTGTTTCTGTTAGCCAGCACAGATGTGTATCTGAGGTTTAGGGGCAATTAACAGGCCTCTGCTAATTACTATATTCTCAGAATTTCTGTTTGCTTATCTGACTTATGTAGAGAATCTTGTCTCCAACATCCCATGATGTATCCTGGCCTGGGTAACCATCAGGCCCCATGTTTACCCCTCCTGTGGAGCCATGAGCTTCAAAGGCCAAATGCCCATTATCTATCTTCACTAATTGAACAATTGTATTGTCCCTTTTGTTTTCCAACTTGTCTTAAGCAGCAGTGAGGGGGGCAGGGAATATAGTGAGACCAATTCATATTAAATTAGATTTTAGCTAAAATTAAATATTAGATTCCATGATACATCTGTAGTTTATTTAAGGTAACTTCACAGGTACCCTGATATTACGAGCCTGAATCAAGGTCTCAATGACCACTCTGAAAAAATGATGACTCTGAAAATCCACGCTTAGATAAAACTAAGCGTTCAATCTCCAAGCAGTCAACTTCAGAGAAGTGAGATTTGGATGAAGGAAGGGACCCTGAAGTAGAAGGTCCTTCCTCAGAGGCAGTCTTCAAGGTGGAAAGGATGACATTTCCACTAGGTCTGCATACCAAATCCTGCGAGGCCACGCCGGGGCTATGAGAATTAGACGCCCTCTCCTGCTTGATTTGAGCAATGACTCTTGGTAGGAGAACGAACGGAGGAAACAGATATGCTAGACTGAAGTTCCAAGGAACTGCCAGAGCATCGATTAGAAATGCTTGCGGATCTCTTGACCTCGAGCCGTATCTCGGAAGTTTGGCATTCTGACGAGAAGCCATGAGATCCAACTCCGGCTGCCTCCACTTGAGGGTCAAGCTTGAAAACACATCCGAATGAAGATCTCACTCCCTGGAATGAAAAGTTTGTCTGCTCAGAAAATACGCTTCCCAATTGTCCACTCCTGGGATGTGGATCACAGACAGCAGTTGTGGGTCTCCGCTCACTGAATTTTTCGGGCCACCTCTGTCATGGCCAAGGAACTCCGAGTTTCCCCTGGTGGTTGATGTAGGCCACCGAGGTTATGTTGTCCGACTGGAATCTGATAAACCGGGCTAAGGTTGAGGCCAGGCCAGAAGAGCATTGAAGATTGCTCTCAGCTCCAAGATGTTTATGGGCAGGACTGACTCCTCCTGGGTCCATAAGCCCTGAGCCTTCAACGAGCCCCATACTGCTCCCAAACCTAGAAGGTTGGTATCCGTGGACACAATCACCCAGGAGGGTCTGCGGAAGCAAGTACCCTGGGAGAGATGATCCTGAGAAAGCCACCACGGAAGAGAGTCTATTGACGCCTAGATCTACACGCGGAGACAGGTCCATATAGTCCCTGTTCCATTGTCTGAGCATGCATAACTGCAGAGGTCTGAGATGAAACCGAGCAAACGGAAAGATGTCCATGGAAGCCACCATCAGACCGATTACCTTCATACATTGAGCCACTGACGGCCATGGAGAGGACTGAAGGGCAAGACAAGAGTCGAAAATCTCTTTTTCTGACCTCCGTCAGAAACATCTTCATTAACAGGGAGTCTATTAAGGTCCCCAAAAATACGACCCTTGTAGCTGGAACCAGAGAACTTTTTTCCTGATTCACCTTCCATGAGTAAACCCTTTCCAGTGAATGAGATATTGTATTCCACCATGAAACCTCCTGGAATCAAGAATCTGACACCTCATATTCTTGGTCTGCATCCACGAATGGTAGAGGTAGACTTTGCTGAGTAGTACTAAGTGGTTAATACGGTTCCAGCAAAGACACATGAAATGATGGATAAATATGTAGAGAGAAAGGTAAAAATAACCGTAAAGCATTTTGGTTTATAACCTTTGAAACCTCAAATGGACCTACAAAGGTTGAAATGAGTTTTTTGGAAGGCATTCGAAGTTTCAAATATTTTGTTGACAACCATAATTTGTCTCATCCTTTGTAGTTTGGAGCTCTTCTCCTCCGTAAGTCGTAATAATATTGCGGTGTTTGTTGAGCTCCAAGTAAAAGTGAATTCAAAGTCTGGTGAATCTGAGATAAAATTGGAGAATTAGTAGATTCTAAAGATTCTACATGGAATGAAGGATTAAACCCATAATTCACATAGAATGGTGAATGTTTGATTGAGGAGTTGATACTGTTATTAAATGCAAATTCAGCAAAGGGTAAGTAATTTGACCATTCATGTTGTTTCAACGAACAATAAGATCTTAAATATTGTTCAAGGCTTTGATTGATCCTTTCAGACTGGCCATAGCAATGGGGGTGATAGGCTGTGGTTAGTCTTCTTTGAATCTTGAGTTTGTTGCAAAGTTCTCTCCAGAATTGACTTCCCCTGTTTGACGTTATAGCAGAGGGTAAGCCATGTAACTTCTCAATATTGTTCATGAATAAATCTGCAGTAAGAGATGCAGTGGGTAATTTAGGTGTAGGTATAAAATGTGTCATTTTGGAGTAAAGGTCAACCACAACTAATATTACTGATTTAGAAGACATAGGAAGATCCACTATAAAGTTCATTGCTATGGAATTCCAAGGTCTTGACGGAATAGGAAGACTAATCAGATACCCATAAGGTATTTGTTTATCAGTCATCGTTTGGGTACAAATTTGACAGGATTTTATATATGTTGTTACAATATCTACCATGTTAGGCCACCAATATTCACGTTTGAGTAGATCCAAAGTTTTTTGAATACCTGGATGACCACTCAATAGTGAGTCATGCACTGATTCTATGACCTCTTGTTGAAGAGTAGGTGGTATATAAATCTGATGTCGTAAGTGCAAAAGGCCATTTATTCCTTTAAGGAGATTTTTGGGAGGTTGAAGATCTTGTTGTTGTGCAGCAAGAAATTTTGACTTAAAATCCTGTTGTAGTAACATGATATGATCACTTGGTATAACTGTGGATATGGGATGTTCCACACTCTGTGGTTTGTATTGTCTAGATAAGGCATCAGCCTTTCCATTCTTTGAACCTGGCCTGTATATTATTTGGTAATGGAATATGGAAATATATAGGCTCCATCTTACCTGTCTGGCTGACAGGGAACGACTAGTTTGTAGATATTCTATGTTTTTGTGGTCGGTATATATCAAGATTGGAGTTGAAGTACGCTCTAAAAGGTGTCTCCAATGTTCTAGAGATCTGATGGCTAGGAGCTCTTTCTCACCTATATGATAATTCATACATCTGGAAAAATAAGCAACTGGATGAAGAGGGTCTTTAGGAAAGTTTCTTTGTGATAAAATTGCCCCATATAGCAACATTAGATGCATCTAATTCAGAGTATTGTTTCTCTGGATCAGGATAATGTAATAAGGGTGCTAAGGTAAAGGCGTTCTTTAAGAAGTCAAAAGCGATCTGAACTTCAGTAGACCAACGAAATCTAGAGGTTTTTTCTGTTAATTGGGTCAATGGTTTCATAATTTGAGAGAAACCCTTTATGAATCTTCTGTAGAAATTTGAAAAACCTAAATATTTTTGTAACTGTTTTCGTGGTTTTGGGAGTAGGCCAAGAGGTTATAGCAAGAACTTTGTCATCTTGCATTTGTATTCCAGTAAGACTTAATAACCTAGGAAAGATAATTCAGTTGAATGAAATATGCATTTTTCAGGTTTAGCATATAGTTGATGCTGTCTTAACCTGGACAGAACTGTGGAAACATGAATGATGTGTTCCTGTATGGATTCTGAGTATATGAGTATATCATCTTAATATACTATCATGTAAACATCAAGTAGATCTCTGAATATGTAATTTATTGAAAAGTTGCCGGAGCGTTACACAAGCCGAATGGCATCACATTGTACTCAAATAATCCGTACCTTGTACGAAATGCTGTGAGCCATTCGTCACCCTCTCTTATTCTAATTAAATTGAATGCCCCTCTAAGATCAAGTTTGATGTATATTTTTGCAGAACTTAATCATTCGAGGAGCTCAGTAATTAAAGGAAGAGGGTATCTGATCTTGATGGTAACCTTATTAAGTTCTCAATAATCTATTATGGACCTCAAAGTTTCATCTTTGTTTCTGACAAAAAAAGATCAGAGCACCAGCTAGTGACGTGCTGGGACGAATAAAACCCTTCCTTAAATTCTTATCTATGTATTCTTTTAGATGTTTTAACTCAGGAGGTGAGAGAGGATATATACGGCCGTATGGTATGGGGGAACCAGGTCTTAATTCTATGGGGCAGTCATGTGACCTATGTGGTGGTAGAGTCTCTGCTTCATTTTTGTTAAAAACATTTAAGTAATCTGAATATACAGATGGTATAACCTTGTTAGTAACCTGAGGGATAGATTAGTTATTATAACAATTCTCTTTACAATGAGAATATTTGAAAATAACTTCTGAAGTGCTCCAGTTAATGTGTGGTTCATGTTTCTGTAACCATTTCAACCCAAGTACAACGGGGAACATAGGAGATGAGGTTATATCAAATTGTATGGTTTCAGTATGACCATCTTTTGTGGTGAGTGTTAAAGGTCTGGTTTGATGTGTAACTGGAGCTTTTGAAGAACAAGTGCCATCAAAAACACGCAGGACTACTGAATTTGGTTTTTTAATGGTAGGTATTTTATTTGTCTTTACGATTTCAGAGTCAATAAATAAACCAGATGCTCCAGAGTCGATAATGGCCTTAGTTTGTATTTGATGATAATCCCACTGTAGGGAGAAAGACATTTGACAGTAAGTACTTTTGTTTGAGTTAGCTGACATCAAAGAATATATTTGTAATTTATTACCTTTTTTTTTTTATTTAGCCAGAAGAGGACAATTTTTCACGTCATGACTTTTTGCAGCGCAATACAGACATAAATTATTTACACGTCTTCTGACCTTTTCATCTGGTGAAAGGGATCCTCTCACAAAGCCTACTTCCATTGGGTCTTCAGTGACCTTTGTGAAGGATGAACTGGAAGATTCTAAATGTTTATACTTAGAGTAATCAACATTAGCCTTTTCCTTGCGTCTCTCTCGTAGCCATCTGTCTATGGTAATACACAATGCTATTAATTCATCTAGTGTATCAGGTAGTTCAACACTTGCCAGTTCGTCCTTTAAAGTTTCTGATAACCCTAATCTGAACTGATTTTTCAATGAAAAAGAGTTCCATTGACTATCCTTTGCACAGCTTTTAAAGTCTGCAATATAATCCTCTACAGGCCTTTTATTTTGTTTCAGTGCTCTTAAATAATTTTCAGCTGTTATTTGTTTTAGAGGATCTTCATAGAGTAAAACCATAGCAGTACAAAAGGTATCCAGAGAATATAGCACAGGGTCATTAGATTCTAAGAAACTATTAGCCCATGACCTGGGTTCAGTCCTTAAATAGGATATGACAGTCAATACCTTTTGTCTTTAAGTCACGTATGTTTTGGGCTTTAAGGAACACAGTAGGCAGCAAGCATTTTTAAAATCTCTGAACTGAGACCTGTCTCCAAAAAATGTATCTGGTGGACTTACCATTGTGTCTGGGCTTGATTCTGAGGTAACAGCTCTGGAGGATACTGTATCTTTAAGGATTGATTTGAGTGTTTCAATTTCAATCTGAAGTTTTCTCAAACCCTGAGATAATAAATCAACTCTTTGATTAAGGTTATGGATATGGTTGGTCAATTCTACAAGATCCATACTTTTTAGGGCTTGGAAATATGTAGTGGTTTCCTTAGGATGGATCTGTATGTAGAGATATGGATATTGAACTTAAAAAAATAATTTCTTATTTGTAGCAAGTAATAAAGCAACAATATTAACTAAAAATACTATTGCCCCATCATTTGCGTTTATCTTCAGAGTTAATTTATTTAGATAATGAACTTTAAATATCTATGCAGTAAAAGCTCTGATGGGTATATTAATATACAATCTGGAAACACATGTGAATACATTTGAAAAGAAAAAATGAAAATAACTGCAAGTAAAAATGAGAGATAATAACCAAGAGATTCTAGTCACAGAATACTCAGAAGAATAAAGTTGTTGCAGGTAGAAAAGGAACTTCTGCTATGAATCCCAGGTTAATAACAACAAAATGTACCTTCAGTATAATGAGCCTAAGCTCAGCTGATAGTGAACTCCTGTAACGGCCGCTACGGAGAAGGAAGATCTGTAACAGATAGGAATATAACAAACAGCTGGAGGCAATGATGTCTGAGAACAAAATATCCCCTGTAATGAAAAGCTGAGAAGTACGGAAGACAGATAAGGGTCTTGAGACGTCAAATTCTGGTATTCAATCCGGAACGCTAAGGGAGAAACAATTAGCATAACTGCTGACTTCCTTACGAGACTTGCTTCTGTGAAGAGCAGCTGACAGCCTGAACAGGCGTCTGACGTCAGAGAGTCCACGAGCAGGGAGAGTATAACTGAAAGCAAAACAGCTTAGAATCCACAAGAGGATGGAATAGGTTCAGTAGTGCCAAAAGATAAATTCCTATAAAAAATAAACTTAGACACTTAGAGAATGCCACAATAATTGTGAGTCTTGGCAGGAAACCAGATAAAACAAATTTCCAAGCAGTTTGGAAGTGGTTCAGCCCCAGTATTTAAAGGGGAAGGTGATTGATGGTACAAACCCTAAAAGAGACAGTACATACATACAGGTAAACAAATCACTACACTACTGACATGTCTTTTTCCTCAGGTTTATGGGAAGGGACACTCTGGATAGCCAGAAGCTTGATCAGAAACCCTACTGTTTCCTTAAATTTCCTTTTACGCCTTCCCTGCAACATGGGGAAAGCTGACAAGGCCTCAGATACCGCAAGGGATACCTGGGAACCAATGTCTTGTAGAAAAAATCCTACAGGATTGCAAGAGGAAACACAGGGCACTGTATGTGGAGACTGAAAAAGTTGGGACGCTTGAGGAGAGAGCTGCGGCATATCTGCAACAGGAGACAAATGAACAGCATTTAGAAAAAGAGGTGAGGAATGACTATACACTTATGGTGAGAAGTCTAGGGAACTCCTGTGTTTTAGGGCGTCCTGTGGGTGCGAGTAGCGTGACCCCTTATTTACTGTGCTCAATAATACTATAGAATGATCCGCATAATATGCTACTGTTATATATTGTAGATTTTGGGAGATTTAACTGTGCAACTGTTAAGGCTTTTTTCAGTTGGTCAAATTAGACCCTCTTTAGATTTCACCGTATAACCTCTGAGCTTGCCACAATCAGAGCCGCTTAGCTATATAACCACATAAAGCCGCACTTCCGTCACTAATATACGCTAGGACTGTTATGTATTATAGCATGTATATATACCCAATGCCTATATAATTATGTATATGGCCAGCAATATACCCTCACACAACTAGATTTATTCTATACAGCACAGGATTTGTGTTAGGCGAGGGATTACAAATGTACAGCTGTAACAATCTTGTGCTTTAACTGTCTATGTCCTGTACTCAACAGGACCAGTGCTGAATATTTTGCTCTCTCTCCTTAATTCAATTATATATATATTATACACTGTGTCACACTACTTGTAATTGATCACAATATATGAAGTAACTACTGTAAACCATTGTGATCTCAAGGTGAATTCAGTTTATTCCCATATCTCAAGGTATTTTGCTGATACGCTCTCAATTACTTTAAATTGGGTCACGATAACGCAAACAACAATAAACCCTCAGCATAATATTAGAGGATACGATAGCTATTACTTGGGTGTCAAACCTATATCGAATCTCACCTATACCATTCAAGTTAAATACTTTGTGTAGACATTTTGTTACTACTTGCTAGTATTGCAACACATAATCATACTGTATACTGCTGTAATAGTATGTGCTATTTTTGATATCACGCACATATTTAGTTGTAAGAGATTTAAAACTCAGGATTTCAATCAGCACTGTGATCAGACAGTGAGCTCGTGGGATATGAGAGCCCAATAATATTTTTACTTCATTTTGAAGTTGGCAATTAGTGGAGAGCTATTATTCTATGTTATCAATGGCTAGAGATACACATCAGTGAAGGGTATATACTCACATTTACCCAAGATTAACTCTCTACAACATAACCCTATATGTGATTATATGTTCCAGCATCATTGAGCAGGTGTAATCAATACACAAGCCCATAAGACTATATCTCACTCGTACCCAATGAATTACTTTATCTATAGCCATTATAGCTATGAATGTCATCCTTCAAGAAAACACAGTAGTGAATAATTTAATATAGCATCGCAAGAGATCACACTATATTAGTAGCACAGCTTACCATCATCACGCTAACTCAACCCCAGGTTGTAATTTTAAAAGTTGCACCCTGTTTTTTTAGTTTTACTTGAATAAAAGTTATATTTTAAAGCTCATGTCTTAGTACCTCATCCTATGTCCTGGAGACAGTGTCCTTTTGAACCAAATCCATACATTTAATTAATTCTCTTTGGAATCTGGAGAGCTATAAGTGTATACTTAAGAGGATCTCATTCCTTACCTCTTTTTCTAGTTTTAACTATACACAGCACCGCTCCCTGAACCCACAGTGATAATACTGTGGAATTCATTAAACAGGCAGTAGTCCCGATCTACCCTCAGTAGTGCCATTGGTTTTCTTTTTCTAATCACCTGAACACATTTGCCTGGGATAATGGTGTTTCATGGTCACGTATTTTATCTCTATAACTTAAAGTTCTCTCAATGCATGAGGAACAAAAAGAAACCGGGGGTTCCACCTGAGCATCAAAACATAACTGACAAGCAGCAACTTCACCTGGGATAATGATTTGAAAAGCCTCTTGAGCCATCTTATGTAATAAATAAGGATAAAGTGTAAACATTCTTTATTTGAAAATAAATGTGTACTGTATCTTAAAATAGAAATGTGTGTTAGTGCAACAAACCAAATAGACCTCAGGCTACCTATACACCTCAGTAGCTTTACTGAGGTGTCTACCTGTCCTGCAGCTCATTTTCAAATACAGAGCGGTTACAGAGCCCTAACTGCCGGGGGAAAAAAACGGCTTACAACAGTAATCTCCATGACCAAAAGTTAAAGTATAAAAACTACTATAACACACTGAGCCACCATAAATCACCTCACAGTCTCAATGCCCAAACTGCCTAATAGAAACCCCAAACATGAAGGTTTAATAAAGACCCATATTAAATAAGACAGCTTTTAGCTGTAACAAGTGCCAGCAATCTCCTTGCAAAAGAAAATTAAAATGGCACTTAACTGAAAGTGCTGTCCGGCAGCAGGACAGCTCACCTGGTTTGAGAGGGTGCAGCACCTCACATGGACCTGTGAAGAGAGAAAAACTGAGTAAATCTACTCAGGTTTTCTAGTTAGGGCAGCAGATTGTACCTCACAAGTTCTCAAGTGCTCAAAAGCCACCACTGCCCTACTAAAGAGACTGATGTGGACTAGGCTAGACCCCAGAAAAGAGCAGAGGAAGTTTACTCTGCTAAAAAAATAATAAAATCTTGATTGAAGAAAACCTCTCATCAGACACCTAAACTTCACCTCCTCCTTGTACTACAGGCAAAGAGAATGACTGGGGGATTGTGGGTAGGGGAGTGATATTTAACAGCTTTGCTGTGGTGCTCTTTGCCTCCTCCTGCTGGCCAGAAGTGATATTCCCAACAGTAATTGATGATGATCCGTGGACTCACTGTGCCATTAGAAAGAAAATAGTTTTGTATTTACGTACCTCTCTTTTCTTTAACTCTTCGTATTCATATTTCTGTTTCTCAAATGCTTCGAGCAAGGGGTAATATTGTTTTCTGTTGACCAAATTAAAAGAATTATAAAACAAAGCAATGTGCTCAAAAAGAATATATCCTGTGCAAAGAGGATGCTGTTGCCATTAAATGGATATGAAACCCCAGAATGTTCTTTTGTGACTCAGAGAATACAATTTTAAAATGTTTCCAATTTAATGTTATTATCAAATTTGCTTTGTTCTCATGATATTCTGTGTTGAAGAGATACCTAGGTAGGCATCTGGAGCACTAAATGGCAGGAAATAGTGCTGCCATCTAGTGCTCTTGCAAATGGATAACATTCTTGTAAAACTACTGCCATATACCGCTCCAGACCCATACACAGTCCTTATCTTATGTCCCTGCTTTAAAAAAATAATAGTTTTCATGTCCCTTTAAGCCATAAAGGTAATATAAATAAAATGCACAGCTCAAGTTTGAGCTGCACAAACCATAGAAAGAGTTGCACTGGTACTCAGAAATAATCCGTTTAAATAATATAAACACAGTTAAAACAATATTTTATTGTGGGATTAAAAAGGAAAAGGTTATCTATGTTCTTTACAAATTGTACATTAGATGGTAATGGACTGGATGCACAACTCTCAGAATAAACTAGGTTGAAATCCCATATAGATAGAGAGGTTATAACATGAATCATTTATACAAAGTGGAAACAAACCATGAAAACTCAGTAAATGACACTATCCCTTGGGTTAGAAATAACAATGAACACCCTGCATGTCATCATTCACCAGACTAGAGTATTAAAGGGATAGTTTACTCCAGAATTTTTATTGTTTCAAAAGATAGATAATCCATTAATTACCCATTCCCCACTTTTGCATTACCAACACTGTTATATTAATACACGTTTTACCTCTGTAATTACCTTGTATCTAAGCCTCTGCAGATTGCCGCCTTATTTCAGTACTTTTGACAGACTTGCATTTTAGCCAATCATTGCTGACTCAACTAAATAATTCAACGGGCGTAAGCACGTTATCTATATGGCACACATGAACTAATGCCCTCTAGATGTGAAAAACTATAAAATGCATTCAGATAAGAGGCGGCCTTCAATGGCTTAGAAATTAGCATATGAGCCTACCTACGTTTAGCTTTCACCTAAGAATACCAAGAGAACAAAGCAAAATTAATGATAAAAGTAAATTTGGAAAGATATTTAAAATTGCATGCCCTATCTGAATCGTGAAAGTTTAATTTTGACTTGAGTGTCCCTTTAACTTACTGTTGCCAAAAAAAGGTAATATGCAGAGTCCACAAAATACACTGCTCGTATCCAGGTAAACACTAAATACCAGAACAATGGCTCTGATTCAGTGTTTAATATTATGTCATTGGGACGCCCCTTTACTAAGTACTGCGCATGCGCTACTTCCTTATGAATGCGTCTGAAGATAGACCCAGAGTGTGAAAATGCAGACGCATGCAGGAAAGCACTACTAAACGAGATCCCATTAGTTTTAATGCGCTGTATGGCTAAGCATTTTGTTGGTTGAGGGAGAAAAAAAATCATTAGTAAAGAAAAAAGAAAACGAGCGGGGGAAGGTGGAGGATTTTGAATTAAATGAACAATAAAGGGGAAAAAGGCATATTTTGAAAAATTTGAAGATATAACAAACACAATTGTAAGTTTTTATTACAAAGATTCATATTTTGAAGAGTAAATGGTCTGAGTTTACAATCACTTTAAGTATTGGCTATAGAAAAGCAACGTAAACATACACCACAAGAAATTACACTTCCAGTAGGTATACACACAGAAATAATATAAGGAAGCATTTGTGTGTATAGAAAGTGATACAATAAGGAGATCTGATTTCCCTACAAGCACAATTTTAATTGGTTGTGATGTCAAATAACGAAACCAGCTATTTCAAATAAAAATAAACCTAAATTAGCATTTTTTTTATACATTTAATACTCTGCTGCTGGTATAACAAGTAATTGGAAACACTTTAAAAGCAACACAATTTCACAGTACACTGTTGCTTTAATTAATACTTTATTTTTCTGCATACTGCACGGATGTGAGTACACACACTCAAAGATATACCACCACCGTTTTTAGGGCTTGTGAGGGAATCATTTAAAATGAGTAACATAATAAAAGTGATTTTATTTGAAGTGAGAATTGGTTTTCACAACTAACCAAACTGAATGTATCTGTATAATTATGGGACAGTAAAATATACTTACTTTTCTGCTTCAGTCTTGTTTTGCTCTATTTTGAGTTCAGACTTCATACTTTCCACCTGAAGCTCTAATGTCTTTATGGAATGAAGGAGCTCTTGTCTCTCAATCAAATTAACCTGATTTTCCGAAAGTCTCTTGTCTAATAATATACAACTAAAATGTAAAAAAAAAAAAACCCTTGTCACTTTAGAATACATTGTGTGAAGGACAAATGATCTAAACACAGATAGTGAAAATTAAAATTGTCAGCATTCCAAGAGGAACCAGCATTCCCAGAGGAACCAGCATTCCCAGAGGAACCAGCATTCCCAGAGGAACATTGCTGGTAATTGGAAGGTTGTGCAAGTGCCTCCCCTCGATGACATACCCCAGAGGCAAAACTTTTCTTCACTTTCTGCAATGATATTTTTTAAGTGACAATTTTTCCGCAGATCATTTTAAAATAAAATTCAATTTTAAATTAGGTAGTTTACGCTAAAGCTGGGGAAATATTTTTTTAAGTTTTATAATACAGCGCAGCAGTTGAAAATTGCATGGAAAATTAACTGCAGACCATAAGAAGTTTTAAGTTTTTTTTAAAATGTCTCAAATAAAATTTTCTTTTTTTCTTGATATAATATCACAAGGTAGAAATGTAGTACTGAAAAAGGTGCATTGCTCACAAGGACTTTTAAGGTTAAGCACCCTGGATAGCACTTGCTTATTGGTGGCTACATTTAGCTACCAATAAGCAAGTGTAACCCAGGTTCTGAACAAATTTTTTTAGCTACTAATAAGCAAGTGTAAACCCAGGTTCTGAACCAAAAATGTGCCGGCTCTTAAGCTTTACATTCCTGATTTTTAAATAAAGATAGCAAAAGAACAAAGAAAAATTAATAATAGGAGTAAATTAGAAAGTTACTTAAAATTGCTACTCTATCTGAATCATTAAAGAAAACATTTGTGTTTAGTGTCCCTTTAAATGACTTGCATATGCCTTCCTGTCCCATAATGGCCGCTTTTGGACCGGATGGATCAAATTTGAGAAATGATGAAGGAAAGGATATTTACTATTTCTTATCAGGTGACTTTTGGACCTTTTGAGCTAGCATCAATATCATCTGAATAAAAAAAGGAAAAAAAATGTAAAAACATAAATTATGCTTACCAGATAATTTCCTTTCCTTCTGTATGGGAAGAGTCCACAGCTACAGAAAATGTGTGTGAGACTGCGCCAAAATAAAACTACTACACAAACTCCAAAATAGATAGAAGTCTCTCAAATTCTATAAAAACTGGCAAATAAATAATATTGTTAAAATGGAGCGCTCACAATGAGAGCTAAAGTGCGGCCGTATTGAACAGAAAGAAAGTTATACCGGACAATTTTGACTATAGCAAACGCAGAAAATTAACCACAAATGCCTAATCTATATGTCCTAAATAAATATACAAATATACAAATTTAATGTTAATTTTAAGGTCGACCTTTTAAAAACTGTTATTGTAATTAAATGTATTTTTCATGAATTTATATGTATATTTTCATGTTTATATCTATATCTATTTGTATCTGAGACACATTATTAATTAATTAGCTTATTAATTATATTCATTCGTATCATCATATGTTCATAAACACATAATTTAACCTTTCCCAGTATATTTATTTAGGACATATAGATTAGGCATTTGTGGTTAATTTTCTGCGTTTGCTATAGTCAAAATTGTCCGGTATAACTTTCTTTCTGTTCAATACGGCCGCACTTTAGCTCTCATTGTGAGCGCTCCATTTTAACAATATTATTTATTTGCAAGAGTCCACAGCTGCATTCCTTACTTGTGGGAAATACTGAACATGGCCACCAGGAGGAGGCAAAGACAGCCCAGCCAAACGCTTAAATACCTCCCCCACTTCCTCCCAACCACAGTCATTCTGCCGAGGGAACAAGGAACAGTAGGAGTAATATCAGGGGGAAAAAGGTGCCAGAAGAATAAATTCAAATTTAGGGCCGCCTATCGGAGAACACGGGCGGGAGCTGTGGACTCTTCCCATACAGAAGGAAAGGAAATTATCTGGTAAGCATAATTTATGTTTTCCTTCTTTATATGGGAAGAGTCCACAGCTGCATTCCTTACTTGTGGGAAACATATACCCAAGCTCTAGAGGACACAGAATGCTAACGGGAGGGTAAAAGGAGAGGCGGACCCTAATCTGAGGGCACCACAGCCTGCAAAACCCTTCTCCTGAAGTCTGATTCAGCAGAAGCAAAAACAACAAACTTGTAAAATTTGGAAAAAGTATGTAAGGAGGACCAGGTAGCCAGCAGCCTTACAAATCTGATCCATAGAGGCCTCATTTTTGAAGGCCCAAGAGAAAACTACTGCTCTCGTAGGATGAGCCGTAATCCTCAGAGGAGGCTTATGCCCCGCTGACTCAAATGACAATCCTCAGCCAAAAAGATAAGAAAGTCCAAGAGGCCCTCTGACCCCTACGCTTTCTGGAATAGAGAACAAACAGAGAAAGAAGTTTGTCTAAATTCCTTCGTGTCCTAAAGAAAGAACTTCAAGGCACAAACCACATCCAGATTACGTAGTAAACATTCCTTCGATGAAAGATTAGGACACAAGAAAGGAACCACAATCTCTAGATTGAAGTTGAGATTTCACACAACCTCAGGAAAACAACCTAACTTGGTTCGTAGAACAGCCTTATCAGCATGGAACGCCAGATAAGGAGGGATGCATTGCCAGGCAGCAATTCTCTGTGAAAGGCACATATTGAGCAAAAAGAGGCTGCTTCTTGGGTGGTAACTAGCCATAGAACAAGCTATTATGCTATTGTTTGTTCCCAGGTTGAGCGCTTCTCTCTTTTAATTTATGCAAATTATGACTCTTAGGGAAGTCTCCCTAAGCGTGATAAGGGAATCCAGACGTGGACCCGTTGCTCAGTGTGCCTAGAGGGATATGGCTGCACCTCACTGACGAGGCCCACAATAGGCCGAAACGTATGTCTGGGGTTTTGCCGTTTCTCTCGTTCAGAGAGCTCCAGCTTCCTCCACCCGTCGCAAAGCCTCTTCCTGGGTCTAAAATGAGGAATCCGGCTTCCTCCAGTCATAGCGTTAAATCAGACACTGATTCCCCCAGGGGGGAAGCCATGATTGGAGGATGACCTATCCATTATTTCTGACGTCAGAAATGGCTTGCAACGACCGGAGGAAGCTGGAGCTGTTGTCAAGATTAAAAGGTAAGTTTTTTTCCCCCAACAGGAGTGAAATGTAAATTTTGATGAATTAAAATGCCCCTGTTTTTAATCAAACTTTTAAAAACCGGGCACTTTAGCATCAAAAAGAAAATTTATGCTTACCTGATAAATGTATTTCTTTTTTGATACGATGAGTCCACGGATCATCTTAATTACTAATGGAATATTCACCTCCTGGTCAGCAGGAGGAGGCAAAGAGCACCACAGCAGAGCTGTTAAATAGCTCCTCCCTTCCCTCCCACTCCAGTCATTCGACCGAAGTTAGGAAGAGAAAGGAAAAGCCAAGGTGCAGAGGTGTCCGAAGTTTACAATAATCCACAACCTGTCTATAAGAACAGGACGGGCCGTGGACTCATCGTGTCAAAAAAGAAATACATTTATAAAGGTAAGCATAAATTTTCTTTTTTAAGACACAATGAGTCCACGGATCATCTTAATTACTAATGGAATTCAATACTCAAGCTAGAGTACACAGATGATACGGAAGGGACAAGACAGGGAACCTAAACGGAAGGCACCACACTGCTTGAAGAACCTTTCTCCCAAAAAAAACAGCCGCAGCAGAGGCAAAAAATACAAATTTGAAAAATTTTGAAAAAAGTGTGAAGAAAAGACCAAGTTGCAACCTTGCAAATCTGTTCCACAGAGGCTTCATTTTTGAATGCCCATGAAGAAGCAACAGCCCTCGTGGAACGAGCCATAATTCTCCCAGGAGGCTGCTATCCAGCAGTCTCATATGCAAAAGATATGATACTTTTCAGCCAAAAAGAAAGAGAAGTAACCATAGCTTTCTGTCCCTTGCGTTTTTCTGAGAAAAACCCAAACAAAGAAGAAGACTGACGAAAGTCCTTAGTTGCCTGCAAGTAAAACTTTAAAGCACGGACCCCGTCCAAATTTTGCAAAGTCGTTCTTTCTGAAAGAAGGATTAGGACACAAAGAATGAACAACAATCTCCTGATTAATGTTCCGATCAGAAACAATCCGTAGGAAAAAAATCCTAATTAAGTATGTAAAACTACCTTATCTGAATGGAAAAAAAGATAAGGAGACTCAAACTGTAATGCCGAGAGCTCAGACACTCTCAGAGCAGAAGGAATAGCAACAGAAAATAAAACTTTCCAAGATAACAACTTAATATCTAAGGAGTGCATGGGTTCAAACGGAGCCCCTTAAAGAAACCTGAAGACTCCATGGAGGAGCAACTGGTTTGAATACAGGCCTGATCCTGTCCAAGGCCTGACCGAAAGAGCGTACATCTGGGATATCCACCAGACGTTTGTGTAACAAAAAAGATAAGGCCGAAATTTGACCCTTTTAGGGAACTTGTCGATAATCCCTTCTCCAAACCCTCTTGGAGAAAAGACAAAATTCCAGGAATCCTAACTCTACTCCATGAGTAGCCCTTGGATTCGTACTAATAGAGATTCGCAAGGTAAATCTTTCTAGGTACAGGCTTAAGAGCCTGAATCATGGTCTCTATGACCTAGTCAGAAAACCCCCCGCTTAGATAAAATTAAGCGTTCAATCTCCAAGCAGTTAGCTTCAGAGAAACTATATTAGGAAGAAAGAAGGGTCCTTGAAGAAGAAGATCCCTCCTCAAATGACGTTTCCAAGGTGGCAGAGTTGACACGTCCACCAGATCCGCATACCAAATGCTGCGAGGACAAGCTGGTGCAACGAGGATCCCCGATGTCCTCTCCTGCTTGATTCTAGCAATGACTCTAAGGAGAAGAGCCAACGGAAGAAATAGGTATGCTAAACTGAAGATCCAAGGCACCGCCAGGACAACTTCAGTACTACCTGAGGGTCCCTGAACCTTGACCCGAGCCTCGGAAATTTGGCATTCTGAGATGCAATGAGATTGAATGTCGGCTGACCACATCTGAGAATCAGACTGGAAAACACTTCCGGATGGAGATCCCACTCCCCCAGATGAAAAATCTGCCTGCTCAGGAAGTCTGCCTCCCAGATGTGGGTCTCCGCCCACTCCAGAATCCGAGATACTTCCCTCATTCCTGTGACGAAAGGCAAAGAATGACTGGGGTTGGTAGGAAATGGGGGAGGTATTTAAGCCGTTGGCTGGGGTGTCTTTGCCTCCTTCTGGTGGCCGGGTTCAGTATTTCCCACAAGTAAGGAATGCAGCTGTGGACTCTTCCCATATTAAGAAGGAAAAAAGCATAGGCACAAAGACAAATTGAGAAAGAGCCACAATTGAGTAAAGTAGGTAATTAACTCGTATGCACTCTCATCATCATCTTACAGAAAGAGGATACACACTCTAGATTACGGAAATAGTGAAATGGAAGAGCACTGTATTCTTTAAATAGGTAAACCCTATTCCTCCTGTACTAGATTTGTTTAGTTTATTATATTTTGTATTTTATCACAAATCCTTGTCATTGTATACCCCTATCTTTGTACCCAGCGCTACGGAATTTTGTGGCGATATACAAATAAATGATAATAATAATTAGAGTCTGCACTATTGCTTTGGATTGTCCCTTTAAATTGCGCATAGGAAAAAAATAATTGCTTCAGCCCTCAACCCTATAGGTTGAAAAGAAAATACTGGTAAAAGAAAAATGAAAATGATTATAAAATGTGTGTTATGCCATTTAGTTAAGAATGTTGATCTTACTTGTCTTGTAATCTTTTCTTTATCTGTTCAGCCTCATTTAACCTCTCGTTGGTATCATGAAGTTCTTTATTCAGGTTTTCGACTTTGACCTTCAGTGCATCTACTTCAGTGGAAAACTATTATTAAAAAGAAATGTAACTATTAAAAGGCACATTAAACACCTTGTAATTACAAGTCATTCCTGTTGTCCTACTACAGAATAATATATTAGCCAAGTCTAAACATTTTTAAAACAAATTAACATCTTGTTTGCTGTAATTGTTTTTCAATAACCAAACATGATCCACCATTTTCATTATTTGGAGACAAGGCAAGTCATGGTCATTATGTCAGTATAAGTTGTAGAAGGGTTAGTAGCATGGAGAACTCAGCTTGATTTCAAGTTCTCAAAATTAGAAAATACACAATTTTTGAGAGCTAAATTACATAAAAAGGGAGCAAAATAACTAATGAAAGTATATTGCATTTAAAGGGACACGAAAGTCAAAATTAAACTTTCATGATTCTGATAGTGAATGCGATTTTAAACAACTTTCCAATTGACTTCCATTATTACATTGTGCATAGTCTTTTATATACCCACACTTTATGAGGCACCAGCTACTACTGAGCATGTGCAAGAGTTCAAAGTGTATATGTATACGAGTCTGTATTGGCTGATGGCTGTCACATGGTACAATGGGGAGCAAATTAAAACTATCTTTGAGGAAAACTAACAAGAGAGATATATTTGATAATAGAAGTAAACTGAAAATATTTTTTTTTTTTAATTTTACTTTGAATCATGACACAATTTTCATGCACAATTTTCAGAGGAATTTTTAAAGTGACATTAAACACATTTTAGAAGTATAGTATTGAGGTTATTGCCTTCCTCCCTCTAGTCATGGGGGCTGCCATGTTGAAATCTAGCTTTTACTACACTCCAGTGCTGATCTTTTTTTTTTACATGTGCAGTAACTCTCCTTCAGATACCTGCAGTGTAACCTAGCTTTCATAATGGCAGCACTCATGATAAGAGGGAGATGCATGACGTATTTTGTAGTGTTTAGTGCTCCTTTAAGCTAAATTAATATATTTATTAAACAATGCCAGGACACAAATCATAGATACAAAAAACAGATTAGAGAAAATACACCTCTTAAAATTCTGAACACTGCTGCTCCCTAAAATAACAAAATGCTCCTCCAAGCAAATGTAAAATTTTACTAAGATAGAACGGCAACAAGGGAGAGCGCTAAAAGGAAAGCTGGTTGAAACCTAAACAAAAGGGAACGAGCTATATATCTGAGACCTTAAAAGAATAAATATATACGGACTAATATAGGTTGTGAAGAATATCGAATAATTTTGAGATCAAATTTGATAAAAAGAGCTCCACTGCCTTTGTAATTTCCATCAGGAGAAGGATACTCCTAGTCATATAGAAGATTGTGCTGAGATATCTTTATAGGACACTGTATAGCGGTGTGTAAATACTCACAGCTTAAATCTGGATAAACGGCTCCTAGGTGTGCAAAGAATGAATTTCACCAGCTTTCTTTTATAAAAGCGATATTTATTGTGCTCTTTTCTCGATATAGACACAAAATATATGTACAAGCCACAGCGCTGAGAATGAACACACAAGGCAGCTATAGGTAAACAAGGAATCCCTTACTCCTTATTAGACTCAAAATCGGGGAAAGTGATTACATTGACTGCAATGAATTGCAGGCAAGTAATTGTATACAGCTGCGCTGTCACAGAGACAGCTAAATGTGTGTAGTAAACAGACTAATATGCAGACCTCAGTGGGTGTGGGTTGAATATATAAATTAGCATTTAATAGATAAAATAAACACAACAAATTCAACACAATTTTCTCGATCTAACCCTCTATACTGAGGATAATGTGGTCCACAGTAAAACATATTTTAAAAAATGCGACACAAATACTTATATACAGCAAGATAGTTGTCACCATCCAAATTGGCTGAAAGCTGTACCTAAAAGTCAATTTTTAAGGATCTGTAGAAATTGTAGTAAGATAGATGAATATGATCAGCAATCAAAAATACTTAAAGAAAGTTATAAAAGCTGTGTGGCAACTTTTATGTGAAGCAGAGTTACAACTAATAATGTGTTTTACTTTATAGAGAAGAGAAGACAAAATAGAGTATAAGTGATTCAAAGTATTTTAAAGTTATAGAACAAAAGAGTGGATGATTCAATCCATAGTGTAAAATCTTCAAATTTCATTCAGTCAATGGTTAAAGGGACAGTCAACCAGAATTTTTGTTGTTTTAAAAGATAGATAATCCCTTAATTACCAATTCCCCAGTTTTGCATAACCAACACAGTTATAATTATACAAGTTTTACCTCTGTAATTACCTTGTACTGTATCTAAGCTTCAGCAGACTGCCCCCTTATTTCAGTTCTTTTGACAGACTTGCATTTTAGCCAATCAGAGCTGTCTCCATGGTAAATTCACGTGCATGAGCTCAATGTTATCTATATGAAACACGTGAACTAATGCCCTCTAGTGGTGAAAACTATCAAAATGCATTTAGATTAGAGGCGGCCGTCAAGGTCTAAGAAATTAGCATATAAACCTCCTAGGTTTAGCTTTCAACTAAGAATACCCACACAAAATTGGTGATAAAAGTAAATTGGAAAGTTGTTTAAAATTACATGCCCTATTTGAAACATGAAAGTTTTTTTTGGACTTGACTGTCCCTTTAAAACCAAATAGGGGGGGGTACATCCAAAACCTCCAAGCACATCATACATACTGGTGTGTAGTCCTAGAATGGCTTACGCGTTTTGGATAACATCCGTAATCATAGCCTAAGTTGAACTAGTTACTGCGGATTTAAAAACTCCTTGTCCATTTGCAATTGGTTAAAAAATCACAGTATGATGGCTTATCAATTAACAATATAATCAAAGTCAGTAAAAGTTATCACAATTATACTAAAAACAATATTAAAGAGAAATTCTATGAAAAAGATTTAGCAAAAGTGAAATAGACACATAACTGTCTGGCCAAACACCCCTACAGTATGTAAATAGATAAAAAATACATGATCATAATACAAAAGAGACACATAGTATTTGACAAAAAATATATACACAATTTTTGAGATGATACTTCAAAAATAGAGAAGACAAGAGAAATATATCTGCCCTATCTTATACGCACTATACAATATAACATAGTTCACAGTATAAATTATGGCCTAAACAATAATAGTGGTAGTTACTTATGTGCATCAAATGTGTGATATGTATCACATTAGAATAATACCTGAAGCTATTTGAAATGAAATGGCCAAACATGGACATTTTGATATAAGTGAAGATGTGAAATAGATTTGCAGTATCAGAATAATGTTAAATAATAACCAATAATATTAATGAATTGTGATACATAATATTAATAATAATAATATAGTACAGAAAGTGAGGATACAATGTAGATATGATGTACATTGTCATACTATCCTAGTGTGAAAACAACATGGGTAGAAATGTCCTCAAACTATATCACCCAAACTAAAACAAAATTACATAAATATGTACCAGTGTCAGATAACTAAACATTAGGGGACCTGGTTACTGCCATAAGTTCATGATGTCATACCGAGAGTTTAAACCATGGGGCAATCTGGTATTTAATGTGAATATCCAATAGGCCTCTTGTCTGGCCAGAATATTATCAAGATCACCTCCTCTCCTAGGTCTAAGGATCTTTTCAATAGCACACCAGGAAAAACTCTTAAGGTTCCCATTGTGGTAAATGCCAAAATGTAGCACAATTGGTGTAGAAGATCTCTAGACGTGAGAGCTACATATTGGATCCTGCACAAAGCACATTCTATGAGATAGATAACATTTTGTGATGCGCAGTTTAGACAAGCCTCAATTTTATAATGTTTACCCGTTACTGTGCTAGAAAATTCTATAGTGAGTTTAACATCTGTAAATACCCTCATGTTGAAGCCAAGCACTCCATTGTTGTTTATGAGATCTCAAAAGTGTTGGAGACAAAATTGAGCCTAAAGTAGAACTTTTCCTATATGAGCATCTCAAACCACATTTTACTGTATCTACTAATTTGTCTTCCACGGACAATATAGAAAAGTGTTTGCGTACAATATTACATATTGCAGGAAATTGGGCACTGTGTCCTGTAACAAATGTTACTCCCTCAAATTCATCAACCTTCCTACGATTTCCTGACAAAAGATTGTCTCTTGATATAGCACTCACTGCCCATTTGGCCTTTTTGATCGCTTTCATTGGATACTTCCTAGCTATTAGGCGTTTTTCTAAATCTGTTGCCTGTATTTCAAAATCTTGGGGATTCAAACAATTCCTTTTCAATCTGGTGAATTCTCCCTTAGCTATCGCATAAGGCATATGTTTAGGATGACAACTTGTGCCTAAAAGGAGTGAGTTGCCTGAAATTGGTTTTCGATAGATTGTAGATTCAATTGACCCTGTTTTCATTCCCTGTAGTGTAATATCAAGAAAATTTATGTCACTGACACTGTGCTCAAAGGTAAATTTTAGACCGATATCATTACAATTAAGGTAATTTCTAAACAAAGGCACATATTCATAGGGACCTTCCCATATAAACAAAAGATCATCTATATACCTCTTTTATAAAGAGATATATTGCCTGTAAGGGTTACTATCTCCAAAGATGTGGCAGAACTCCCACCAACCTAAAAAAAGGTTAGCAAAGGAAGGAGTAAATTTTGCTCCCATAGCTGTGCCACATCTTTGGAGAGAGTATACACCCTCAAACTGGAAAAAATTATGTGTCAAAAGAAAACCCAGGATTCTAATCACATACAATTTGAAAATATATGTGTAATCTGTAAAATTGTCAAGAAAGAAACAAACAGCCTCTATGCCTTTTAAATGTGGAATGCTTGAATATAAAGATACTGCATCCACTGTGAGCCAGCTTGATTGTTCTGACCACTTGTGTGTATTCACTAAATTCAATATGTGTTTGGTGTCTTTTAAATAAGAGGGGAGTGATGTAACCAGAGGTTGAAGGACTGAATCCATCCATTCCGACAAATTGCCTAAAAGGGAATCTATACCACTCACTATTGGTCGACCATGCACATTGTCCAAAGACTTGTGCACCTTTGGTAGGTGGTGGAAAAGGGGTGTTTTTGGAAAATCCACAAATAGATATTCTGCCGTTTTAAAATCAATACACCCCTGTTCTACACCATCGTCCAAGATTGCCTCAGTTCTTCCTTGAAAAGATTAGTGGGGTCTCCTTTTAGGGTTGAATAATCTGAAACTGTCTCAAATTGTCTTAAACCTTCTTTTATATACTGGGTAGGATCCATAACCACTACCATACCACCCTTGTCTGCCCCTTTAATTACCAAATCCGTGTTTTCTTTAAGAGCCATAAGTGCTTTTCTTCCCGTTTTCGTTAAATTAGACTTTACTTTAGGATTACAATCCTTAAGTTTTAATAAATCTCTTTCTACCCTGTTATAAAAGGTTTCAATGGTGTTACCCCTTTTGTGTATGGGATAGAAAGTTGATTTTTTCTTGAAATGAGGGCCTCTGTTCACCTCTCCTGGATCCATTGGTGTCTCCAATTGGAGTTGCTGTAATGCTATGACATCACATGTATGATTAAAACTTACTAGGTCAGAGGGATGAGCAGTGTCCTCCCTATACGATTCATGGTCTATGGAGTTTCTAGAAAATAATTTTTTTAGTGTAATATTTCTCACCAACCTATTGACATCCATAAGTGTATGGAAAACACTAAAATCATTAACTGGAGCAAAAGAGAGTCCTAGGCTGAACACTTTCATTTCTTCCTTACTCAAATCATGGGAAGATAAATTAATAACATTGTCAAATTTGTCTATTTGTACCTCGTTTGAGGTCTCGGTTCTCTCACGGAACAGTGGGCAGTGAGTGCTATATCAAGAAACAATCTTTTGTCAGCAAATCGTAGGAAGGTTGATTAATTTGAGGGAGTAACATTTGTTACAGGACACAGTGCCCAATATCCTGCAATATGTAATATTGTACGCAAACACTTTTCTATATTGTCCGCGGAAGACAAATTAGTAGATACAGTAAAATGTGGTTTGAGATGCTCATATAGGAAAAGTCCTACTTTAGGCTCAATTTTGTCTCCAACACTTTTGAAATCTCATAAAAAACAAGGGAGTGCTTGGTTTCAACATGAGGGTATGTACAGATGTGGACATAGGAAGTGTAAACCCTGTGAGTTTGTTAAACTCACTATAGAATTTTCTAGCACAGTAACGGGTAAACATTATAAAATTGAGGCTTGTCTAAACTGCATATCACAAAATGTTATCTATCTCATAGAATGTACTTTGTACAGGATCCAATATGTAGGTCTCACGTCTAGAGATGTCAATTCTAGAATTAGAGAACATTTGTCCTCTTTTAGTACTAAGAGATCTTCTACACCAATTGTGCTACATTTTGGCATTTACCACAATGGGAACCTTAAGAGTTTTTCCTGGTGTGCTATTGAAAAGATCCTTAGACCTAGGAGAGGAGGTGATCTCGATAATATTCTGGCCAGACGAGAGGCCTATTGGATATTCACATTAAATACCAGATTGCCCCATGGTTTAAACTCTCGGTATGACATCATGAACTTATGGCAGTAACCAGGTCCCCTAATGTTTAGTTATCTGACACTGGTACATATTTATGTAATTTTGTTTTAGTTAGAGTGATATAGTTTGAGGACATTTCTACCCATGTTGTTTTCACACTAGGATAGTATGACAATGTACATCATATCTACATTGTATCCTCACTTTCTGTACTATATTATTATTATTAATATTATGTATCACAATTCATTAATATTATTGATTATTATTTAACATTATTCTGATACTGCAAATAATCTATTTCATATCTTTACTTATATCAAAATGTCCATGTTTGGCCATTTCATTTCAAATAGCTTCAGGTATTATTCTAATGTGATACATAGCACACATTTGATGCACATAATTAACTACCACTATTATTGTTTAGGCCATGATTTATACTGTGAACTATGTTATATCATACAGTGCGTATAAGATAGGGCAGATATATTTGTCTTGTCTTCTCTATTTTTGAAGTATCATCTCAAAAATTGTGTATATATTTTTTGTCAAATACTATGTGTCTCTTTTGTATTATGATCATGTATTTTTGATCTATTTACATACTGTAGGGGTGTTTGGCCAGACAGTTATGTGTCTATTTCACTTTTGCTAAATCTTTTTCATAGAATTTCTCTTTAATATTGTTTTTAGCATAATTGTGATAACTTTTACTGACTTTGATTATATTGTTAATTGATAAGCCATCATACTGTGGCGTGGTCTGATTTTTTAACCAATTGCAAATGGACAAGGGGTTTTTAAATCAGCAGTAACTAGTTCAACTTAGGCTATGATTACGGATGTTATCTGAAACGCGTAAGCCGTTCTAGGACTACACACCAGTATGTATGATGTGCTTGGAGGTTTTGGATGTACCCCCCCTATTTGGTTTTAACCATTGAGTAAAATTTGAAGATTTTACACTATGGATTGAATCATCCACTCTTTTGTTCTATAACTTTATGTTAACACCAGCTTTTTATTGGATGTATTCATTGGCTGAATGCTGGAGGCTTGAGCCTGTATGTAACTAGCATAGGCGGAAGAAGGATCACGTGCTAGGGACGTCACAGTGGATGTCGGAGGTACACGGAGAGATGCCGAACTACCCTAGAGCTATCGACGGACGGAGGTTTTTGCAGAGAGAGCATTAGAGGAAAGTTCCTGCTTTCATCGGCTAAGTGGCTCAAGGTATGAGGGTTCCAAGGCGGTTCACATAAGGAAACGTTGCACCGTGTAAATTCATACATATATGCTTTTCGAACTTTAGCACTGGATTCTGTGTATAATATATATTGCTTCACAATTGTTCAGTGAGGAAGAAAGCCTTGCGCCGTTACCATATACACCTTGAAGTTATTTATTAATTTTAGATTGCTGGGTATTTTTTTTTACAAATCTGTCTATTCAAAGTATTTTACCAAATATATGCATAATAAGAAATAACAAGAATGCAATGAATATGCAACAATAATTTGAGAACACAGAGCTTAATAAAAAAAGATTGTAATCCATATATATCTTTTGGAAAGTTTTGACATTACTGCCCTTTTTATTGTTTTTATATATAAATATTGTCTCTATAAATCACCACTATTATGAAGAACTAATCTTTTTTCATTTGTCACTTAGTTCATATCGGCATCTGTAGCCGATGCAAGTAGAATAATATTGTTCTAATTGGGACGATTCTGATTGGACTTTGAATATCATGTGATCACGCTATCCTCGAACGGACCTGACAGGGTATATTAAAGAAGATACGGCTCGAAAGGGAAGTATACGGCAAAGAAACTTCAATAAACAACTATTTTTTTAGAAAAAAACATAATTTATGCTTACCTGATAAATTTATTTCTCTTGTAGTGTATCCAGTCCACGGATCATCCATTACTTATGGGATATTAACTCCTCCCCAACAGGAAGTGCAAGAGGATTCACCCAGCAGAGCTGCTATATAGCTCCTCCCCTAACTGCCATTACCAGTCATTCGACCGAAAACATGCAGAGAAAGGAAAACCATAGGGTACAGTGGTGACTGTAGTTTAATGGAAAAATTACCTGCCTTAAAGTGACAGGGCGGGCCGTGGACTGGATACACTACAAGAGAAATAAATTTATCAGGTAAGCATAAATTATGTTTTCTCTTGTTAAGTGTATCCAGTCCACGGATCATCCATTACTTATGGGATACCAATACCAAAGCTAAAGTACACGGATGACGGGAGGGACAGGCAGGCTCTTTATACGGAAGGAACCACTGCCTGAAGAACCTTTCTCCCAAAAACAGCCTCCGAAGAAGCAAAAGTGTCAAATTTGTAAAATTTGGAAAAAGTATGAAGAGAAGACCAAGTTGCAGCCTTGCAAATCTGTTCAACAGAAGCCTCATTCTTAAAGGCCCAAGTGGAAGCCACAGCTCTAGTAGAATGTGCTGTAATTCTTTCAGGCTAACCGTATTATGCTACGAAGCCAAAAGGAGAGAGAGGTAGCCGAAGCTTTTTGACCTCTCCTCTGACCAGAATAAACGACAAACAGGGAAGACGTTTGTCGAAAATCCTTAGTTGCCTGTAGATAAAATTTCAGGGCACGGACTACATCTAGATTGTGTAGCAGACGTTCCTTTTTCGAAGAAGGATTAGGACACAAAGATGTAACCACAATCTCTTGATTGATATTCCTGTTAGTGACCACCTTAGGTAGGAACCCAGGTTTAGTACGCAGAACTACCTTGTCTGAATGAAAAATCAGATAAGGAGAATCACAATGTAAGGCAGATAACTCAGACTCTTCGAGCCGAGGAAATCACCATTAAAAACAGAACTTTCCAAGATAACAACTTGATATCAATGGAATGAAGGGGTTCAAACGGAACCCCCTGTAAAACATTAAGAACTAAGTTCAAACTCCATGGTGGAGCAACAGTTTTAAACACAGGCTTGATCCTAGCTAAAGCCTGACAAAAAGCTTGAACGTCCGGAACTTCTGACAGACGTTAGTGTAAAAGAATGGACAGAGCTGAAATCTATCCCTTTAAGGAACTAGCGGATAAACCCTTTTCTAATCCTTCTTGTAGAAAAGACAATATCCTCGGAATCCTAACCTTACTCCATGAGTAACTCTTGGATTCGCACCAATATAAGTATTTGCGCCATATCTTATGGTAAATCTTTCTGGTAACAGGCTTCCTAGCCTGTATTAAGGTATCAATAACTGACTCAGAAAAACCACGTTTTGATAAAATCAAGCGTTCAATTTCCAAGCAGTCAGCTTCAGAGAAATTAGATTTTGATGTTTGAAGGGACCCTGGATCAGAAGGTCCTGTTTCAGAGGTAGCGACCAAGGTGGACAGGATGACATGTCCACTAGATCTGCATACCAAGTCCTGCGTGGCCATGCAGGCGCTATTAGAATCACTGATGCTCTCTCCTGTTTGATTCTGGCAATCAATCGAGGAAGCATCGGGAAGGGTGGAAACACATAAGCCATCCAGGTCCAAGGTGCTGTCAAAGCATCTATCAGAACCGCTCCCAGATCCCTGGATCTGGACCCGTAACGAGGAAGCTTGGCGTTCTGTCGAGACGCCATGAGATCTATCTCTGGTTTGCCCCAACGTCGAAGTATTTGGGCAAAGACCTCCGGATGAAGTTCCCACTCCCCCGGATGAAAAGTCTGACGACTTAAGAAATCCGCCTCCCAGTTCTCCACTCCCGGGATGTGGATTGCTGACAGGTGGCAAGAGTGAGACTCTGCCCAGCGAATTATCTTTGATACTTCCATCATTGCTAGGGAGCTTCTTGTCCCTCCCTGATGGTTGATGTAAGCTACAGTCGTGATGTTGTCCGACTGAAACCTGATGAACCCCCGAGTTGTTAACTGGGGCCAAGCCAGAAGGGCATTGAGAACTGCTCTCAATTCCAGAATGTTTATTGGTAGGAGACTCTCCTCCTGATTCCATTGTCCCTGAGCCTTCAGAGAATTCCAGACAGCGCCCCAACCTAGTAGGCTGGCGTCTGTTGTTACAATTGTCCAGTCCAGCCTGCTGAATGGCATCCCCCTGGACAGATGTGGCCGAGAAAGCCACCATAGAAGAGAATTTCTGGTCTCTTGATCCAGATTCAGAGTAGGGGACAAGTCTGAGTAATCCCTATTCCACTGACTTAGCATGCACAATTGCAGCAATTGCAACTGAAAAGTTATAGCATCAAATCTTTGTAAAAAACAAAAATTTTAGCAAAGGATTGCTCCCATTAGCAAAGGATAACTAACCCTGATAGCAGAAAAAAAAAAAAAAAATACAGAAATAAACGTTTTTTTATCACAGTCAACTACAATCTCACAGCTCTGCTGTGAGTGATTACCTCCCTCAAAACAAGTTTTGAAGACCCCTGAGTTCTGTAGAGATGAACCGGATCATGCAGGGAAGACAATAAACTTCTGACTGAATTTTTTGATGCGTAGCAAAAGCACCAAAAAAGGCCCCTCCCCCTCACACATAACAGTGAGAGAGATCAGTAAACTGTCATAAATTAAATAAAACGATTGCCAAGTGGAAAAAAATAGTGCCCAAAACATTTTTTCACCCAGTACCTCAGAAAATTAAACGATTTTACATGCCAGCAAAAAACGTTTAACATTAATAAATTGAGTGTTATTAAAAAGCCTGTTGCTAGTCCCTGCAAATTAGGCTAAAGATTTATGCATACAGTATAATTCCAGTGAAGTGCCATTCCCCAGAATACTGAAGTGTAAAATATACATACATGACAGCCTGATACCAGTTGCTGCTACTGCATTTAAGGCTGAGTTTACATTATATCGGTATGGCAGAATTTTCTCATCAATTCCATTGTCAGAAAATAATAAGCTGCTACATACCTCTTTGCAGATTAATCTGCCCGCTGTCCCCTGATCTGAAGTTTACCTCTCCTCAGATGGCCGAGAAACAGCAATATGATCTTAACTACTCCGGCTAAAATCATAGAAAAACTCAGGTAGATTCTTCTTCAAATTCTACCAGAGAAGGAATAACACACTCCGGTGCTATTATAAAATAACAAACTTTTGATTGAAGGTATGAAACTAAGTATAATCACCACAGTCCTCTCACACATCCTATCTATTCGTTGGGTGCAAGAGAATGACTGGTAATGGCAGTTAGGGGAGGAGCTATATAGCAGCTCTGCTGGGTGAATCCTCTTGCACTTCCTGTTGGGGAGGAGTTAATATCCCATAAGTAATGGATGATCCGTGGACTGGATACACTTAACAAGAGAAAATGTTTTAAATATATGTATTCATTAATGGATAAATCTTAGAAAATGCTAACTGTTTTTTGTTTTAGGTTTTATTTGTAGGTTTATGTGTTTTATCGTGTGTAAACCCGGCCTCAACCAATGAGGTAATGGGTAGCGCTTTTGATCATGTATTTAAAGACCGCCTGTGCTGCGGAAAGGTATGCTTGGTTGTAAAGAACTTTTAAAATTGTGAAAGCTCTTGATAAAGACGGCTGGGTCCGTTGAAACGCGATGGACACAAATATCGCTTTTATAAAAGAAAGCTGGTGAAGTTCATTCTTTGCACACCTAGGAGCCGTTTATCCAGATTTAAGCTGTGAGTATTTACACACCATTATACGTTGTCCTATAAAGATATCTCAGCACAATCTTCTATCTGACTAGGAGTATCCTTCTCCTGATGGAAATTACAAAGGCAGTGGTGCGCAAGTGAAGTACACAGAGAGGATCCATTAGTGAACCAGTGCCTCCTTTTTGCACCCTATATCTTCTAAAACAGGCTTCAGGAGGGACTGTGGGAAGGCAGCGGTTCAAACACTGAAGGAAAGTATCAATCCATACTATATGTACCATTGTTTTTAAGTAAGTACGTCCAAAAACCAGTTTGATAAAGGCCATTGGCCGAAAAGCGTAGGTTTGTCTGCTGGCTATCTTGGATAGCAATCATAGAGAGACTAATACTCCACAAGAATTCCGGACCTGTGATTGACCAGTTCTGAACTGGTTTTTGGACCTACTTACTTCCCTGCTAATCAGGTGACACATCGCTACAAGTCCATTTCATATATGGACCACCTATAGCATATTTCTGCAAATGCTATCTTTCTGTGGACTCCTGGATCTATAAGGGCTTGTTACCCTAATACAACCACCATCCGTCAATACACGTGACCCGGAAACGAACTTGGATCCAATACAGACACCGCACAGCCGGTTCTTCACTTGCACAGAGTCCGCTTGGTCGGCTCAGTTCTTCAAACGCTTTCATCGCTGTTTGGTCGGCACGACCCAGTATTTTTCAAGGTTTGATCTAATATATCCACTGCAGCTCTTTGTTCTCAAATTATTGTTGCATCTTCATTGCATTATTGTCATTTCTTCTTATGCATATATTTAGTAAAATATTTTGAATCACTTACTCTATTTTGTCTTCTCTATAAAGTAAAACAACACATTATTAGTTGTGACTCTAATATTAGTTGTCACTCTGCTTCACATAAAAGTTGCCACCCAGTTTTTTATTAAATTTGATCTTAAAATTATTCGACATTCTTCACAACCTATATTAGTCCATATATATTTATCCGTATATATTTATTCTTTTAAGGTCTTATTTCAACCAGCTTTCCTTTTAGCGCTCTCCCTTGTTGCCATTTTATCTCAGGACAAAAATCATACCCGGTGGAGAACCTCTAAAATGTATAATTTACAGATGTATTATTTTACTTACACACTCTGCAGTCTGCCTTTCTCCTTTGTTGATGTCCATATCTACATCTGTTTGAGTTTCCTGTTCTGACAAATCAGGGTCTCTTTTCCTCTCTTCCATAACGATTTCTGTTTGCGTTTCTTGTTCTGACAAATAAATGTCACTTTTTGTTTGATCCACATCAGTTTCTGTTTGCAAATCTGTGTCTATCATTTCAACTTGTTTGAGCCTAGTTAAAAAATAAATACTTTCTTGTCAATTACCTGCACATCAGTTTTATAGGTTGGATCATTTAACCTCTTAAAGTCATGTCACATCTGAGTGCTAAAGCCTCTTTTTAACACACATTACATTTAAACATAAATTTCAGTGCTTGTTTTGTGAGATACCTACACAAATCATAACTTGTTTTACAGCAGACCAAGCACTTTTACAAAAATACATTTTGAGAGCGATTATACCTGAATATGAGAAAACACAACCATATGAAGCGCAAATAAATAAAATATATATAATTTGAGTCATGTTCTATAGCAGTGATGGCTAACTTTGGCACCCCTGATGTTTTGGAACTACATTTCCCATGATGCTCAACTAGACTGCAGAGTGCCCTAAGCATCATGGGAAATGTAGTTTCAAAACATTTGGGGTGAAAGGGTTAGCCATCGTGGTTTTACAGAGTACAAGGTAAATGAGATTATTATTTCCTTATTTCAAAAACACACATTTTATGATTCCACATTCCGTATCAATTTTCAAATAACCAAAATCCATTTTAAATGCCTGCATGCTGCCCCCCTGTCCGTTTAAATTCACTTGGGAAAAAAAAAAAAAAAGATTAAAACAAAATTAAAAACAACAACAACAAAAAAATTTGTAACGTCAGTTATAAAATGAAGTGCTAAACTAATCCCAACTTTGCCACTTGATATATACTACCTCCTTCCTAGATAGTCAAAGGTTTAGTTAGAGAAACACAAATAAAAGAGGGCGCTACAAGCTGTCGGATTAAAATGGATTTTCGAATTTTATACAATCTATCCCCTTTAAATTACATTTATAGATTTACATAAAATATAATCTATTTTACAATAACCCAGCTCTCCCACTTACCTGTAATCAGCTTGAAAAAAACAACACAACACAGTAAGGCTAGTTGTCGCCAGGTGATTATTATGATTACAGTAATGATCACTTGACAGGTATCAGGAAATAAAAACGTATAATTTGAAAAGCGAGACTCTCCTCATAATTAAATTATAAGAAATAATAAAGAGCACCACACTCTAAAAGAAAATATAGGGGACTTCTCTCATATCCTCTCTCTAGAAGTCCCTTAATTCTCTCATACATTCTTTAAGGGACAGCCAACTTGGAAATTGTTTTTGTTTAAAAAAAAAAAAAAAAAAAAATGATAATCCCTTTATTAGCCATTCCCCAGTTTTGCATAACCAACACAATTATATTAATACAGATTTTACCTCTGTGATTACATTATATCTAAGCCTCTGCATACTACCCCTTATCTCAGTTCTTTTGATAGACTTGCATTTTAGCCAAGCAGTGCTGACTCATATATAACTCCACAAGCACAATGTCTATATGACACACATGAACTAGCACTATCTAATTGTGAAAAACAGTCAAAATGCACTGAGATAAAAGGCGGCCTTCAAGGGCTTAGAAATTAGCATATGAGCCTACGTCTGTTTAGCTTTCAACAAAGAATAGAAGAAAGAACAAAGCAAATTTGATGATAAAAGTAAATTTGAAAGTTGCTCTGAGCCGTCACAGAGTTTCTTACTCTGGTGCTAACGACGGCTCAGAGCCGTCATGAGCACTCTCCCACCTTGAGGGAGATCTGGGGGCTCCTAACCGCTCCTACACGGCGATCGTGCCTGTAGAGTGACAGGCATCGCCGGGGCTTCACGTGATGCGCGGTGATGTCACACGCAATGACGTGATGACGTCAGCGCGCAACTTTATTTATACTTAACAATGTTAAATGTTGTAAAGGTAATCGCCTAACCTTTCCAACAGTGTATGTCTTGGGGGTCTGTAAAAAAACAAAAAAAGTAAAAAAATTGTATTTCAAAAATTAAATTTTTTTTTAAAAAACTTAAAAAATATTAGCACCCAGGTGGGAAAGTGCTTAGCACTCAAAGGGTTAAAATTGCAGGCCCTATATGAATCAAGAAAACACAGTGCAAGAGGAAAGAATTGTGGCAGAAAGTTGTGTCAGTAACATAAAATAACTACAATGTATTGAAGTACCTTTCACTTGCACTTGCACTTTTTAAGGCTTTCTCCAGTGTTTCCACTTTCTGAGTTTCTTCTCGGAGACTGTGTAACAGCCTACGCACTGTCACTTCTTCTGATTCCAGATGATTGTCATCACAGCTAGGCTTTTTCCTGCTTTGTTAAATGAAAGAAACATACTCCATTTCAGTTACATGGTACAAAGACATGCAGGAACAAAGTACATGTTTTATCCTGTGTGTGTGTGTGTGTATATATATATATATATATATATATATATATATATATATATATATATATATATATATATATATATATATATATATATATATATATATATATATATATATATATATATACACACACATATATACATACACACACATATATATATATATATATACATACACACATATATACATACACACATATATATATATATATATATATATATATATATATATACATATATACACACACATATATATATATATATATACATACACACATATATACACACACACATTATATATATATATATATATATATATATATATATATATATATATATATATATATATATATATACACACACACACACATATACATATACACACATACATACACTGTATACATAAAATGTGTGTGGGTGGTCTTATGGTGTATTTGAGAAGGCATAAGATAATAGTAGGACAACACACATGTGGTAGAGCTGGAAAAATCAAAAGGATTAAAAGTTGAAAGCAGGAAAAGAACTAGAGATGAATGGGTATATTTACACACTAAGGAGTTGATGTTCCAATTACTCTCGCTTCAAAAAAGAGATAAGCACATTAAAGGGACATTAAACACTAAATAAATGCTAGATAGAATGCTGCATTCAAAGAAAAGATTAGTACGAGAATAACATGTAATTTTTTTTTTAAAGTTTCATTAGCTGTTTAAACATTGACAAAACAAGTGTCTATAAAACAATGGGAGCTGCCATGTTGTAACTAAGGTTACCTTCTTTGATGTGGCCAATTAGAGACAGGTCACTAGAGTGTGCAGCCAATGGCTGTGTGGAATATGAAATCTTCTGCATTTCCATTTCTAACAGGAATTGAAAAGCTATAGAGAGGGTAATTTGAACAATCTAACTCACTCCAGATATAGCCTCCTTCACTAGTGTAGTCTTCTCACAAGTGACTACACCTAAAGTTTTTGAAAAAAAGAAATTATAGTGGGGTAGGAAGGGGCGCTGAACCGCAATCTGGAAATGTATATAACTTAAGACCTTTGCATTAATTTATATTTAGTTGGGGTAGAGAATACCAATATTAAATCTTATATGAGGTGTGATGGTAAAATAAAATAATATAATAATCTTCTATCTTTTAGTTGGGGTAAAGAATACCAATAATAAGTTCAAGGTGTGATGATAAAATAAATTAGTATAATAATCTTCTATCTTTTCAGTGGTAATATAATGTGTGCTGCGTGGAAAGCTGCTTAGTGAAAGTGTTAATGAAAGTTAAAACATGCTCATTTCTCCTTGTTTATGTAAGGTAAAAAAATAGGTGTGAAATTAGTGTTAGAGCAGTAAGTTTAAAGTGACTCTATGTCACCAGGTAGATCTTCTGTGTATATAGTATACGTGCAGTATGGATGATAATTGTTGTAGTGAAAAGTAGGGGTGCAAAAAAATATAGTTAAATATATTTGTGATTAAATTAGTACTGGGAACTAGGGATCCTCACAAGTTTCAGATTTTAGGTAGAAAATATGGATCCTAATTAAAATTGAGAAAAAAGGGATAGTATGCAGATTAGTGTTATAATGTTAATTTATTAAGTAAGTTCATACTAAGAAATAAAAATTCCTTACAGACATTAATAGCAATAAAATATTAAACAGTAATGTTCTAAAAATTAGATTCTAAAAACTTAATAACACCGGTGTTATAAATGCATTAAAAACTACAATTCTAATTTAAAGGGACATAATACTCATATGCTAAATCACTTGAAACTGATGCAGTATAACTGTAAAAAGCTGACAGGAAAATATCACCTGAGCATCTCTAGGTAAAAAAGGAAGATATTTTACCTCACAATTTCCTCAGCTCAGCAGAGTAAGTTCTGTGTAAAAAGTTATACTCAGCTGCTCCCAGCTGCAGGTAAAAAAATAAAAAAAAATGAAGAAATGAACAGCAGCCAATCAGCATCAGCAGTGCTGAGGTCATAAACTCTTACTGTGATCTCATGAGATTTGACTTAACTCTCATGAGATTTCATAGTAAGCTTCCTTTACCTGATTGGTGAAATAATATGAGAGTGCACGATGCTAGTCCCTTCAGATGTCCCAGAACAGACACACTAAAATGCTGCTTAGAAATCCTTTACAATGGGAGGTGGCTACTGAGGAACTTTTGAGGTAAAATATCTTTCTTTTTTACATAGAGATGTTCAGGTGATATTTTCTAGTCAGCCTTTTACAGCTATGCTGCATCACTTTCAAGTGCTTCAACATTTGGGTATTATGGCCCTTTAAAACTACAATTCTGATAGAAAAGACTCCAATAGCTGCTAATATGTTAGATGATGGGCATATAATAAAGTGAAAATTAGTAGAGGCATAAGTTGATACAGTAACAATAAACCACTATAAATTGATAAGAGGAGTTAGTTTTCAAACACTAGTATGAATTAATATTGAAAACAATGATAAGCCTTTTCTGTGTTGGTAGTATGTAACAGGTGTTTCAAAGTGGTGTGTGTCTTATTAGACACAGTGTTGCAAGCTTTAATAAGAGGGCTTTTCTTAGCATAGGTTGATACAGTAACAATAAACCATTGCAGATTGATAAGTATAGTTAGCTTTCATACACCAGTATGAACCAATGGTAAAAACAATTATAAGCCTTTTCTGTATTGATAGTCTGTAATGAGTGTTTTCAAAATGCTGTGTGTCTTATTAAACACAGTGTTGCAAGCTTTAATTAGAGGGATTTTCCTAGCAGATGTTTACCCACAGTCTTTCCTTTTTTGTAGTTCCTTTAAAAGTTTCCAATTAGAGATGTCACACAGTACCTTTATGTATAAAAAACGCTCCTCCGTGTATTCGTACTTTTCCTGTCAGTGTTTGATATATCAGCTGTCCAGTTCGGCAATAGAGTCACGTGGGTTCTTTGTGACTAATCAGAGGTTCTCCTTGTTTTAAATTAAGTGCGCGCACTTCATTCCTTTTAAATATTTTTCAGTATGTGGCTCCTCTCGCTGTACATTAACTAACAGGGATTTCTTATTTCAAACCTCCTGTTAGAGACAACGGTCCTAGGTGCCAAGTTTGTCTGTAGCTGTAGGGCGGATCAACGCGTATCTTGAAAAAGGCTCTGTTGCCGATACGCGTTGATCCGCCCTACAGCTACAGACAAACTTGGCACCCAGGACCGTTGTCTCTAACAGGAGGTTTGAAATAAGAAATCCCTGTTAGTTAATGTACAGCGAGAGGAGCCACATACTGAAAAACATAATTTATGCTTACCTGATAAATTCCTTTCTCCTGTAGTGTAGTCAGTCCACGGGTCATCCATTACTTATGGAATATATCTCTTCCTAACAGGAAACTGCAAGAGAATTACCCAGCAGAGCTGCTATATAGCTCCTCCCCTCACCTATCATACTCAGTCATTCGACCAAAGCAGACGAGAAAGGAGGAACCATAGGGTACAGTGGTGACTGGAGTTTAATTAAAATTTAGACCTGCCGTAAAAACAGGGCGGGCCGTGGACTGACTACACTACAGGAGAAAGGAATTTATCAGGTAAGCATAAATTATGTTTTCTCCTGTTAAGTGTAGTCAGTCCACGGGTCATCCATTACTTATGGAATACCAATACCAAAGCTAAAGTACACGGATGAAGGGAGGGACAAGGCAGGAACATTAAACAGAAGGAACCACTGCCTGAAGCAAAAGTGTCAAATTTGTAAAATTTTGAAAAAGTGTGAAGCGAAGACCAAGTCGCAGCCTTGCAAATCTGTTCAACAGAGGCCTCATTTTTAAAGGCCCAGGTGGAAGCCACAGCTCTAGTAGAATGAGCTGAAATCCTTTCAGGAGGCTGCGGTCCAGCAGTCTCATAGGCTAAGCGTATTATGCTACGAAGCCAAAAAGAGAGAGAGGTAGCCGAAGCCTTTTGACCTCTCCTCTGTCCAGAGTAAACGACAAACAGGGAAGAAGTTTGACGAAAATCCTTAGTTGCCTGCAAATAGAATTTCAGGGCACGGACTACGTCCAGGGGTTCAAATGGAACACCTTGGAGAACATTAAGAACTAAGTTTAAGCTCCACGGCGGAGCAACAGACTTAAACACAGGCTTAATCCTAGTTAAAGCCTGACAGAAAGCCTGAACGTCTGGAACTTCAGCCAGACGTTTGTGTAGAAGAATAGACAGAGCAGAAATCTGTCCCTTTAACGAACTAGTAGATAAGCCCTTTTCTAAACCCTCTTGTAGAAAGGACAATATCCTAGGAATCCTAACCTTACTATATGAGTAACTCTTGGATTCGCACCAATGTAAATATTTACGCCATATCTTATGGTAAATTTTTCTGGTAACAGGCTTCCTAGCCTGTATTAAGGTATCAATAACCGACTCCGAGAAGCCACGCTTTGATAGAATCAAGCGTTCAATCTCCATGCAGTCAGCCTCAGAGAAATTAGATTTGGATGTTTGAAAGGACCCTGAATTAGAAGGTCCTGTCTCAGAGGCAGAGACCACGGTGTACAGGACAACATGTCCACTAGGTCTGCATACCAGGTCCTGCGTGGCCACGCAGGCGCTATCAGAATCACCGAAGCTCTCTCCTGTTTGATCTTGGCAATCAAACGAGGAAGCATCGGGAATGGTGGAAACACATAAGCCATGTTGAAAACCCAAGGGGCTGTCAGAGCATCTATCAGCACCGCTCCCGGGTCCCTGGACCTGGATCCGTAACAAGGAAGCTTGGCGTTCTGACGAGACGCCATGAGATCCAGATCTGGTTTGCCCCAACGACGAATCAGTTGAGCAAAGACCTCCGGATGAAGCTCCCACTCCCCCGGATGAAAAGTCTGGCGACTTAGAAAATCCGCCTCCCAGTTCTCCACGCCTGGGATGTAGATCGCTGACAGGTGGCAAGAGTGAGACTCTGCCCAGCGAATTATCTTTGAGACTTCCAACATCGCTAGGGAACTTCTGGTTCCCCCTTGATGGTTGATGTAAGCCACAGTCGTGATGTTGTCCGACTGAAATCTGATGAACCTCAGAGTTGCTAACTGAGGCCAAGCTAGGAGAGCATTGAATATTGCTCTTAACTCCAGAATATTTATTGGGAGGAGTTTCTCCTCCTGAGTCCATAATCCCTGAGCTTTCAGGGAATTCCAGACTGCTCCCCAGCCTAGAAGGCTGGCGTCTGTTGTTACAATCGTCCAATCTGGCCTTCAAAAGGTCATCCCCTTGGACAGATGTGGCCGAGAAAGCCACCATAGAAGAGAATCTCTGGTCTCTTGATCCAGATTTAGTAGGGGGGACAAATCTGAGTAATCCCCGTTCCACTGACTTAGCATGCACAATTGCAGCGGTCTGAGATGCAGGCGCGCAAATGGTACTATGTCCATTGCCGCTACCATTAAGCAGATTACTTCCATGCACTGAGCTACTGACGGGTGTGGAATGGAGTGAAGGACACGGCAAGCATTTAGAAGTTTTAATAACCTGGCCTCTGTCAGGTAAATTTTCATCTCTACAGAATCTATAAGAGTCCCTAGAAAGGGAACTCTTGTAAGTGGTAATAGAGAACTCTTTTCCACGTTCACCTTCCACCCATGCGACCTCAGAAATGCCAGAACTATCTCTGTATGAGACTTGGCAGTTTGAAAAGTTGACGCTTGTATCAGAATGTCGTCTAGGTACGGAGTCACCGCTATGCCTCGCGGTCTTAGTACCGCCAGAAGTGATCCTAGAATTTTTGTAAAGATTCTTGGAGCCGTAGCTAATCCGAAGGGAAGAGCTACAAACTGGTAATGCCTGTCTAGGAAGGCAAATCTCAGATACCGGTAATGGTCCTTGTGAATCGGTATGTGAAGGTAGGCATCCTTTAGATCCACTGTGGTCATGTACTGACCCTCTTGGATCATGGGAAGGATGGTTCGAATAGTTTCCATTTTGAATGATGGAACTCTTAGAAATTTGTTTAGGATCTTTAAGTCCAAGATTGGCCTGAAGGTTCCCTCTTTCTTGGGAACCACAAATAGGTTTGAATAGAATCCCTGCCCGTGTTCCGTCCGCGGAACTGGGTGGATTACCCCCATTAGTAAGAGGTCTTGTACACAGCGTAGAAACGCCTCTTTCTTTATTTGGTTTGCTGATAACCTTGAAAGATGAAATCTCCCCCGTGGAGGAGAAGTTTTGAAGTCCAGGAGATATCCCTGAGATATGATCTCCAACGCCCAGGGATCCTGGACATCTCTTGCCCAAGCCTGGGCGAAGAGAGAAAGTCTGCCCCCCACTAGATCCGTTTCCGGATAGGGGGCCCTCTCTTCATGCTGTTTTGGGGGCAGCAGCAGGTTTCTTGGCCTGCTTGCCCCTGTTCCAGGACTGGTTAACTTTCCAGCCCTGTCTGAAACGAGCAACAGCTCCTTCCTGTTTTGGAGCGGAGGAAGTTGATGCTGCTCCTGCCTTGAAGTTACGAAAGGCACGAAAATTAGACTGTTTGGCCTTTGATTTGGCCCTGTCCTGAGGTAGAGCATGGCCCTTACCTCCCGTAATGTCAGCAATAATTTCTTTCAAGCCGGGCCCGAATAAGGTCTGCCCTTTGAAAGGAATATTAAGCAATTTAGATTTAGAAGTCACGTCAGCTGACCAGGATTTAAGCCATAGCGCTCTGCGCGCTTGGATGGCGAATCCGGAGTTCTTAGCCGTAAGTTTGGTTAAATGCACAACGGCATCAGAAACAAATGCGTTAGCTAGCTTAAGTGTCTTAAGCTTGTTGATTATTTCATCCAATGGAGCTGAGCGAATGGCCTCTTCCAGAGACTCAAACCAGAATGCTGCCGCAGCAGTGACAGGCGCAATGCATGCAAGGGGCTGTAAAATAAAACCTTGTTGAACAAACATTTTCTTAAGGTAACCCTCTAATTTTTTATCCATTGGATCTGAAAAGGCACAACTATCCTCCACCGGGATAGTGGTACGCTTAGCTAAAGTAGAAACTGCTCCCTCCACCTTAGGGACCGTCTGCCATAAGTCTCGTGTGGTGGCGTCAATAGGAAACATTTTCCTAAATATGGGAGGAGGGGTAAAAGGCACACCCGGTCTATCCCACTCCTTGCTAATAATCTCTGTAAGCCTTTTTGGTATAGGAAATACGTCAGTACACACCGGTACCGCATAGTATCTATCCAACCTACATAATTTCTCTGGAATTGCAACCGTGTTACAATCATTCAGAGCCGCTAATACCTCCCCTAGCAATGTGCGGAGGTTCTCTAGCTTAAATTTAAAATTGGAAATCTCTGAATCCAGTCTCCCTGGATCAGATCCGTCACCCACATAATGAAGCTCTCCGTCCTCACGTTCTGCAAACTGTGACGCAGTATCTGACATGGCTCTCATCTCATCCGCGCGCTCTATCCTTAACCCAGAGCTATCGCGCTTGCCTCTTAATTCTGGCAACTTAGATAATACTTCTGTCATAACAGTAGCCATGTCTTGCAAAGTGATTTGTAAGGGCCTCCCTGATGTACTTGGCGCCACAAAATCACGCACCTCCTGAGCGGGAGGCGAAGGTACTGACACGTGAGGAGAGTTAGTCGGCATAACTTCCCCCTCGTCGTCTGGTGATAATTTCTTTACATGTAAAGATTGACTTTTATTTAAAGTAGCATCAATGCAATTAGTACACAAATTTCTATTGGGCTCCACATTGGCCTTTAAACATAGTGAACAAAGAGATTCATCTAAGTCAGACATGTTTAAACAAACTAGCAATGAGACTAGCAAACTTGGAAATACTTTTCAAAATTAATTTACAAGCAATATAAAAAACGTTACTGTGCCTTTAAGAAGCACAGAAAAACTGACACAGTTGAAATAACAATGACCAAAATAGTTATAGCAACCAAATTTTCACAGTAAATGTATTAAGTTAGCAAAGGATTGCACCCACCAGCAAATGGATGATTAACCCCTTAGTACCCAAAAACGGATAACAATTATATAATTAACGTTTTTCTCACAGTCAAATACACTGTCACAGGACTGCTGTGCCTGATTACCTCCCTCAAAATGGATTTTGAAGACCCCTGAGCTCTCTAAAGACGATCTGGATCATGGAGGATGAAGTAGACAGATTGTGACTGAATTTTTACTGCGCAAAAAAGCGCTAAAATAGGCCCCTCCCACTCATATTACAACAGTGGGGAAGCTCAGAAACTGTTTCTATGCAGAAAACAAAATGGCCATGTGGTAAAAATCATGCCCTAATAAGTTTTATCACCAAGTACCTCACAAAAACGATTAACAAGCCAGTAAACGATTTAAACACATTTGAAAGTTATGTATTATTATTAATAAGCCTACTACCAGTCGTTTTTACTGCAGTTAAGGCTCATACATTATTTCAGTATTAACAGTATTTTCAGAGTCAATTCCATTCCTTAGAAAAATACATTCAGTGTACACACACACACACACACATCAGCCTGATACCAGTCGCTATCACGGCATTTAAGGCTGAACTTACTTTACATTGGTATCAGCAGTATTTCCTCAGTCAATTCCATTCCTCAGAAAATAAATTACTGCACATACCTCTTTTGCAGGGGGGCCCTGCATGCTATTCCCCTTCTCTGAAGTTACCTCACTCCTCAGATGAGAAACAGCCAGTGGATCTTAGTTACGTCTGCTAAGACCATAGAAAAAAAACCCAGGCAGATTCTTCTTCTAATGCTGCCTGAGAATAAACAGCACACTCCGGTGCCATTTAAAAATAACAAACTTTTGATTGTAGAAATAAACTAAGTTAAAAAAACACCACAGATCTCTCACAGCTTCCTTTTTAGTTAGGCTGCAAGAGAATGACTGAGTATGATAGGTGAGGGGAGGAGCTATATAGCAGCTCTGCTGGGTAATTCTCTTGCAGTTTCCTGTTAGGAAGAGATATATTCCATAAGTAATGGATGACCCATGGACTGACTACACTTAACAGGAGAAAATATTTAAAAGGAATGAAGTGCGCGCACTTAATTTAAACAAGGAGAACCTCTGATTAGTCACAAAGAACCCACGTGACTCTATTGCCGAACCGGACAGCTGATATATCAAACACTGACAGGAAAAGTAAGAATACACGGAGGAGCATTTTTTATACATAAAGGTACTGTGTGACATCTCTAATTGGAAACTTTTAAAGGAACTACAAAAAAGGAAAGACTGTGGGTAAACATCTGCTAGGAAAAGCCCTCTAATTAAAGCTTGCAACACTGTGTTTAATAAGACACACAGCATTTTGAAAACACTCATTACAGACTATCAATACAGAAAAGGCTTATAATTGTTTTTACCATTGGTTCATACTGGTGTATGAAAGCTAACTATACTTATCAATCTGCAATGGTTTATTGTTACTGTATCAACCTATGCTAAGAAAAGCCCTCTTATTAAAGCTTGCAACACTGTGTCTAATAAGACACACACCACTTTGAAACACCTGTTACATACTACCAACACAGAAAAGGCTTATCATTGTTTTCAATATTAATTCATACTAGTGTTTGAAAACTAACTCCTCTTATCAATTTATAGTGGTTTATTGTTACTGTATCAACTTATGCCTCTACTAGTTTTCACTTTATTATATGCCCATCATCTAACATATTAGCAGCTATTGGAGTCTTTTCTATCAGAATTGTAGTTTTAAATTAGAATTGTAGTTTTTAATGCATTTATAACACCGGTGTTATTAAGTTTTTAGAATCTAATTTTTAGAACATTACTGTTTAATATTTTATTGCTATTAATGTCTGTAAGGAATTTTTATTTCTTAGTATGAACTTACTTAATAAATTAACATTATAACACTAATCTGCATACTATCCCTTTTTTCTCAATTTTATTTAGGATCCATATTTTCTACCTAAAATCTGAAACTTGTGAGGATCCCTAGTTCCCAGTACTAATTTAATCACAAATATATTTAACTATATTTTTTTTGCACCCCTACTTTTCACTACAACAATTATCATCCATACTGCACGTATACTATATACACAGAAGATCTACCTGGTGACATAGAGTCACTTTAAACTTACTGCTCTAACACTAATTTCACACCTATTTTTTTACCTTACATAAACAAGGAGAAATGAGCATGTTTTAACTTTCATTAACACTTTCACTAAGCAGCTTTCCATGCAGCACACATTATATTATCACTGAAAAGATAGAAGATTATTATACTATTTAATTTTATCATCATACCTGAACCTCATATTATTGGTATTATCTACCCTAACTAAAAGATTAACACTTTCATTAACACTTTCACTAAGTAGCTTTCTACACAGCACACATTATATTACCACTGAAAAGATAGAAGATTATTATACTAATTTATTTTATCATCGGTATTCTTTACCCCAACTAAAAGATAGAAGATTATTATATTATATTATTTTATTTTATTTTACCATCACACCTCATATAAGATTTAATATTGGTATTCTCTACCCCAACTAAATATAAATTAATGCAAAGGTCTTAAGTTATATACATTTCCAGATTGCGGTTCAGCGCCCCTTCCTACCCCACTAGGAATTGAAAAGCTTACTATTTCAAAATCGAATTTCAGGAAAAGAGGACAAAATAAATCATGAAAGTATATTGCAGACATATATATATATATATATATATATATATATATATATATATATATATATATATATATATACATACATACATACATACAGGTAGCCCTCAGTTTACGCCGGGGTTAGGCTCCAGAAGGAATGGTTGTAAATCGAAACAGTTGTAAATTAAAACCCAGTTTATAATGTAAGTCAATGGGAAGTGAGGGAGTTAGGTTCCAGGCCCCTCTCAAAATTGTCATAAGTAACACCTAATATATTATTTTTAAAGCTTTGAAATGACTTTAAATGCTAAACAGCATTATAAACCTAATAAAATAATCACACAACACAGAATATATAATTAAACTAAGTTAAATGAACAAAAACATTTGCTAAACAGCATTATAAACCTAATAAAATAATCACACAACACAGACTTCACTTGCATTTTTCTGCTAACAGTCCATTCTATGCATTCCAATCTGGACTGATTTATAGACAGGAAGATCTTGTTCCTTTGAAATCTGCTCGATAGCTCAGGTCTGGTTAAACTGATTAATTTCAGCTGGCTTGGCTTTGCTGCAACACAAGCGGACAGCTCCACCTACTGGCTATTTTAATCAATGCACTGCTTCTCAATGCTTTTCAATAGCAGTCACATGACTGGAAAAAAAGGTTGTTATTCTGAAACGGTGTAAATTGAACCGTTGTAAACTGAGGGCCACCTATATATATATATATATATATATATATATATATATATATATATATATATATATATATATACATACATACATACACACACACGATTTATCATTTTATATTACCATCTCAAAGTGTTTAATGTCCCTTTAATAAAGCTGGGAATAACTGTAACCAGCAAATTCAGTAGAATTCTTTCCTAGGTTCTGAAAATCTGGATAGTAAAGGCACATAAAGTTGTCCATTAATTAACCATTATGAGCAGGCAAAACAGCTACCTAGGTGTGACTGAGTTAGGGGTAGCATTTTTCACATATGACTGATGCTCATTTTAATATTTTCATGGACAACAGCTCAGAAGAGATGGGTGGCAGAAGTGATGTGTTAGAGGCTGAACAACATCTTAAACATTTAAAAGAAGCCAATGCATTGTGCCCGATTCCCATCATGGCAGACAAGGAGGAATTTGGGATTCTCAAAGAATATAGAACCTGAAGTAGCGTCACTGCTGGGAGAGCAATGGCGGCAGGGAATTTCAAGGAAACCAGAAAGAGAAATTAAACTATCCCAGAGTTGTCTGATCTAAGAATAAGGGTCAGGAATTAAGCAGAGATTGAAGCACATGAAAGGCTGCTTATTGCCAACACAAGCAAAATGTCAGGGCCGAGGGCAGTCTTTGAGGGACAAACACAGGCAATAAACTATGTAGTTGGGGATCACAAGTACATGAACATGGAAAAATCCAATACAAAGAAACACTAGTACAGATGCAGGAACAAAACACATAGCATAAGACAACAACATAAGCATGATTCAGATAGAGCATGCAATTTTAAACAACTTTCCAATTTACGCCTATTATCTAATTTGCTTCATTCTCTTGATTTACTTTGCTGAAAAGCATACCTAAATATGTACAGTAGCTGCTGACTGGTGGCTGCACATAGATGCCTTTTGCTATTGTTTCACCCATGTGCATTGCTATTTCTTCAACAAAGGATACAAAAAGAATGAATCAAATTAGATAATAGAAGTAAATTGGAATGTTGTTTAAAATTGTATGTCCTATCTGAGTCATGAAATAAAAAGTTTGGGTTTCATGCCCCTTTAAATGCAGTGCTCAACAAAGAGAGGTTGATTTCCTGTTTCAAGTGTACTTATTTTGTCTGAAACTACTTCAGCAACCCTAAGGGTAACTAAGAGCAAACATTAGTCAGAGTAAAAGCTACACAACAAATGCTGGGAGTGTCCGAGGTTACAGTAAAAAGCTGCGCCCTAAAGAACGACAGGTGCCCTAAGGAATTATAGGTTCTGTGCATTTACCTCATTTTTACTTTCCCAAATGTTTCCCAGTTTAATTTTTCCAGCATTATAAAGGAATACAAGAAACATCTCATCCGACCTAAGCAAGGTCTTTTTTTGCCACTAATCTTGAATTTATATAGATTGTTTTGGCACAAACTCACTAGTTCTGAACATAGACGAAAATAGACAGTTTAAGATAAATCAGTTCCTTCATATTTTAAATAACACAGGAAGATCTACCTAACTACTTTTGTGTATGTGTTTTGACTGCTCTGTTTCCTAAATCTTTTTTTTTTTTTTTTTTTTTTCCCAGAAAAGAAAAAATTAAAAAGCAAACCAATTCTGAAATTAAACTCCAAGTCAAACATTTATTTAAATGGTTGACTAATAATGTAATCTCTGGTAGTAATGCACTTTTTTTTGCCAATTAATTCCCTTAGCTTTGAATCAGGTAAAAAAAAAAAAAAAAAGTATGTGTGTGTGTACATGCCATGTGATACAATTGTTTTATCTATATTTTGCTTTGCATAAAATTATATAATGAAAGTAAAAATCCTTTAGTACGAAAATTACAAAAGTGATGTACAGGTTATAATTTAATAGCAAATAAGTAGTCCTTTTGTCAGGCATTATAAGAGATTGAATAATCGTGGTATTGTCTTAGTGGGAAATATGGTTTTTAAAATGTATTATCACAAATGTTTCATTATTATGGCATAAGTACTGTATTATTATTGCTGACTGCATGTTTTTGTACACAGAAAGACAAAATACTAAATAAATCTCATTATGTATTATATTATTCTGCAATCACATAATAAACTTGTTATACCTAACGTCAGTTGCAAGAATTCAAGGGCAATTTATCAACATTTCAACAGCATGCTGCTTCCAAGCTCAAGAGACAACTATTTCACTATGGTCTCTCTCTATACTGAGGGTTCTTACGCACTAGTTTTAAGATACCTGCATGCAATGAATTCATGGTTTGTGTTGCCAGAAAATTCTTTTTTCTCCTTCACTTCCCCACTGGTATCTTTTTGCTAGTACAAAAAAAAAATATCATTATGAACATACAAAAGAACAAATATTTTTTACCAATCACTGTGAAAATATTACATTTACCCTTTTACACACTATAAAAGGATTACTTACAGCAAACCGAATTTCAATAAATGAATCTTCAGATGAACAGGTGCTGAGTTTAAGTTGTAGCTCAGATATTATGCCAAGCAGGTCAGCCTTTTCCGCCTGAAGACGCAGCAACTGCACTTTAAGCTGCTTAAGGTTTTCGGTTACTTCTTCTGAAGCAGAACCGATAGATATCGCCTGGAAACAATAAGTGCACTTGGTAATTACAAGGTATTTCCACCATGTGATTTTACTAATGAAACCCCCCCCCCCCATCAACCATAGAAATATTTAAAATTTAAACTACAACTAATTTGTGTGCTAAGTCTCCCTAGCTCCCAGGTGTTTTATTTATCAATACAATAAATAGCCAGAAACAAGGAATTTGAAATTAGGTACCTGGATCTGAAGTGTAAGCTTAGTTAAAGAGATATGGAACAGTCCGTTTCATTGTTATAATAAAAAAAACTGAATTTATGCTTACCTGATAAATTACTTTCTCCAACGGTGTGTCCGGTCCACGGCGTCATCCTTACTTGTGGGAATATCTCTTCCCCAACAGGAAATGGCAAAGAGTCCCAGCAAAGCTGGCCATATAGTCCCTCCTAGGCTCCGCCCACCCCAGTCATTCGACCGACGGACAGGAGGAAAAAATAGGAGAAACCATATGGTACCGTGGTGACTAGTTAGAGAAAATAATTCATCAGACCTGATTAAAAAACCAGGGCAGGCCGTGGACCGGACACACCGTTGGAGAAAGTAATTTATCAGGTAAGCATAAATTCTGTTTTCTCCAACATTGGTGTGTCCGGTCCACGGCGTCATCCTTACTTGTGGGAACCAATACCAAAGCTTTAGGACACGGATGAAGGGAGGGAGCAAATCAGGTTACCTAAACGGAAGGCACCACGGCTTGCAAAACCTTTCTCCCAAAAATAGCCTCCGAAGAAGCAAAAGTATCAAATTTGTAAAATTTGGCAAACGTGTGCAGTGAAGACCAAGTCGCTGCCTTACATATCTGATCAACAGAAGCCTCGTTCTTGAAGGCCCATCTGGAAGCCACAGCCCTAGTGGAGTGAGCTGTGATTCTTTCAGGAGGCTGCCGTCCGGCAGTCTTGTAAGCCAATCGGATGATGCTTTTAAGCCAAAAGGAAAGAGAGGTAGAAGTCGCTTTTTGACCTCTCCTCTTACCAGAATAGACGACAAACAGAGAAGATGTTTGTCTGAAATCTTTTGTAGCTTCTAAATAGAATTTTAGAGCACGGACTACGTCCAAATTGTGTAACAAACGTTCCTTCTTTGAAACTGGATTCGGACACAAAGAAGGTACAACTATCTCCTGGTTAATATTTTTGTTAGAAACAACCTTTGGAAGAAAACCAGGCTTAGTACGCAAAACCACCTTATCTGCATGGAACACCAGATAGGGCGGAGAACACTGCAGAGCAGATAACTCTGAAACTCTTCTAGCAGAAGAAATAGCAACCAAAAACAAAACTTTCCAAGATAACAACTTAATATCTATGGAATGTAGAGGTTCAAACTGAACCCCTTGAAGAACTGAAAGAACTAGATTTAAACTCCAGGGAGGAGTCAAAGATCTGTAAACAGGCTTGATCCTAACCAGAGCCTGAACAAATGCTTGAACATCTGGCACAGCTGCCAGTCGTTTGTGTAGTAAGACAGATAAGGCAGAAATCTGTCCCTTTAGAGAACTCGCAGATAATCCTTTATCCAAACCCTCTTGCAGAAAGGAAAGAATCTTAGGAATTTTTATCTTATTCCATGGGAATCCCTTGGATTCACACCAGCAGATATATCTTTTCCATATTTTATGGTAAATCTTTCTAGTTACCGGTTTTCTGGCTTGAACCAGAGTATCTATCACAGAATCTGAAAACCCACGCTTTGATAGAATCAAGCGTTCAATCTCCAAGCCGTCAGCTGGAGGGAGACCAGATTTGGATGTTCGAATGGACCCTGAGGTAATAAGCATTGGCGCGCTAGAAGTACTAGGGGCCTCCTGCGTGGGCAAAACTGGTATAGACACAGAAGGAGATGATGTAGAACCATGTCTACTCCCTTCATCTGATGAATCATCTTGGGCAACTTCATTATCTGTGACAGTACTGTCCTTACATTGTTTGGACGCTATGGCACAATTATCACACAATTTTGAAGGGGGAGACACATTGACTTTCATACATATAGAACATAGCTTATCTGAAGGCACAGACATGTTAAACAGGCTTAAACTTGTCAATAAAGCACAAAAAAACGTTTTAAACAAAAACGTTACTGTCTCTTTAAATTTTAAACAGAGCACACTTTATTACTGAATATGTGAAAAAATATGAAGGAATTGTTCAAAAATTACCAAAATTTCACCACAGTGTCTTAAAGCATTAAAAGTATTGCACACCAATTTTCAGAGCTTTAACCCTTAAAATGACGAAACCGGAGCCAGTTACAGATTTAACCCCTATACAGTCCCAGCTACAGCTTTTGCTGTGATTTTACCAAGCCCAGAGGGGAATACGATACCAAATGACGCCTTCTAGGAACTTTTCCAACTACTTTCAGGTCCTCACACATGCATCTGCATGTCTTGCTCTCAAAAACAACTGCGCAGTAATGGCGCGAAAATGAGGCTCAGCCTACAACTGGGAAGGCCCTTCCTGACTGGAAAAGGTGTCTAACATAGTGCCTGACGTTAAAAAACGTTCCCCAAGTTTATAAGTGTGAATTATCAGCATAAACATATATAAAATGTCCAAATAAAGCAATCGATTTTGCCCATAAAAGTGTCTACCAGTTTTATAGCCCATATTAAGCCCTTTATTCTGTTTGAGACTAAGAAAATGGCTTACCGGTCCCCATGAGGGGAAATGACAGCCTTCCAGCATTACACAGTCTTGTTAGAAATATGGCTAGTCATACCTTAAGCAGAAAAGTCTGCTAACTGTTTCCCCCAACTGAAGTTACTTCATCTCAACAGTCCTGTGTGGAAACAGCAATCGATTTTAGTTACTGTCTGCTAAAATCATCTTCTCCTTGTTCCCCCCTGATGATTGATATACGCAACAGTCAACAAACTCTTGATAGTAGAATAAAAAAACTACAACTAAACACCACATACTCTTAACCATCTCCGTGGAGATGTTGCCTGTGCAACGGCAAAGAGAATGACTGGGGTGGGCGGAGCCTAGGAGGGACTATATGGCCAGCTTTGCTGGGACTCTTTGCCATTTCCTGTTGGGGAAGAGATATTCCCACAAGTAAGGATGACGCCGTGGACCGGACACACCAATGTTGGAGAAAAAACACTAAGCAGTGGCTTCTACTTAACAGAAATCATTGCAATGTGTATTATTTACAGATTTCACCTTTTATTTATATTTTTAAACATTATTTGTGTAGTGTCCATTACTTCCTGTCACAGCCGTACAAGGAGGCTGGGGCCTCTGCAGGAAGGCATTTATGTCATAAAACTTCTAGCGTAACATTAGCTGGTTTAGTACTAAGTGAATACTAGATAATCAGGGAGTCAGATTTGCTCATGCTCAGAACAGGCAGAATGAAACCTAAACTGCCAACCTGTCTGCTCCCTTATCTAGCTGCAGGCAGGGGCTACACTGAGAACTTCTAAGTGCTCATTTTGCAAGAAAAATAAAAATATATGCTTGTGTAGGAAGAAGGGTACGGCGTGCGGCTGCACTGATCCGGAACCGGAACTGCGGGTGGACCACAAGGTCATCCAATAGTGAAACAGCTACTCCGGAGTACCGTAGCCAGGGAGATCAGGCCCAAGGTAAGTAATGCAGGAAAAAGAGGCAGGCACTACTCGGGGGTTAAAAAACAAGCGGTAGTTTATTGATAGATTTAAGCCATACAAAAAAGAAAATAGGCTTAAAAAAAACACCAACAGCAAACAAGCAGATGGATGGACACAGAGGGACAGACGGCCTGACGCGTTTTGCCACTAGGGGGCGCGAAACGCGCCAGGCCGTCTGTCCCTCTGTGTCCATCCATCTGCTTGTTTGCTGTTGGTGTTTTTTTTAAGCCTATTTTCTTTTTTGTATGGCTTAAATCTATCAATAAACTACCGCTTGTTTTTTAACCCCCGAGTAGTGCCTGCCTCTTTTTCCTGCAAAAATATATGCTTAACTGATAAATTATTTTCTTTCCTGGCATGTAAAGTCCACAAATCCATTCTAATTACTAGTGGGAATTCAACTCCTGGCCACCAGGAGGAGGCAAAGAACACCCCATCAGAGCTATAAGTTTCACTCCCACTTCCCATAAACCCCCAGTCATTCAGCCTAGGGAATACGGCAAGAGAAGAGACACAAAGGGTATATAGGTGCCTGAAGTTTAGAGAAAGACAAGACCCGTCTGAAAATTTAAATAAGGGCGGGTCGTGGACACTCCATGCCAGGAAAGAAAATAATTTATCAGGTAAGCATACATATTGTTTTCTTTCCAATGGCATGGAGAGTCCACGAATCCATTCTAAGTACTAGTGGGAACCAATACCCAAGCTAGAGGACCAAGAATGGAAGGGAAGGAAAACAAGACAGGTGGACCTAAACAGAAGGCACCACCGCTTAAAGAACTTTCCTCCCAAAGGAAGCCTCAGCTGAGGCAAAAACATTGAATTTGTAGAATTTGGAAAAAGTATGCAACGAGGACCAAGTGGCCGCCTTGCAGATTTGTTCCACAGAAGTCTCATTTTAAAAGGCCCAGGAAGAAGAGACAGCCCTAGTTGAATGAGCCGTAATTCTCTGGCTGTTGTCCAGCTGTCTCATAAGCCAAACGAATAACGCTTCTCAACCAAAAGGAAAGAGTAGAAGAAGTGGCCTTCTGTCCCTTACATCTACCAGAAAATACCACAAAAAGGGCAGTAGATTGACGAAAATCTCTAGTAGCCTGTAGATAGATTAGCCTGTAGATAGATTTTCAGAGCACGTACAACATCCAGGTTATGCAACAGCCGTTCCTTGAGAAGAAGAATTAGGGCAGAACGAAGGAACAACAATTTCTTGATTAAAGGGAACCATAACACCTGCTAAAATTCCTTAAAACTAACTTCTACTAAATAATAAAAAACAACTAAGCACAGATATCTATGCTGGCTGTTCAGCTTGCTGCAAACAGTTCAAGTAGAGTGATTTAAATGATAGTGTTGATCCAGAGATTCATGCTGCTATGTATGCCGCCATATTGTACACACAGCAGTCATGTGATGCGCACAGCATATTCTGTTATTTATGTTTGCTTAGATTAAATACTCAATGTGATGCAGAGCATGTTCTGCAGTGTCTGTTGAGAAAGTTGTACTCTGTGGAAATGCATTAGTTTTCAACATGTTATTCTAAATAAAAGGGACAGTGTAGATCCATGATACTATAAGCTCATACAACTAATAATAGGAAAAAAGCAAGAATCAGTTCTGCCTAAGTGCCTATCTGTGCCATAATTAGCATTGTAAAACATGGAATTAACAAAAAAATAATTCATTGTACATAAAAAAAATTTTTTACTTTAAATGTGCAACTTACTGTGTATTTTGTATGCCCATGCTGCCCCCATGCAATTTCCAATTACTCCCTCAATGCAAAAAAAATTCTCATCTGAAGTAAAATACTTTTTAAATGAAGTGTTTTAAATTATTTTGAATTGCAAATATTATATTGGTTAATATCAAGGGGGAACCAGATTCTACTATTTATGTAATTACACTGTAACATTGCAGTTGTACTCCATGTGGGTTTTTTACCAGTCAGCCCTGCTTGCTGTCACTGCAGTGATTTATTTTCAGCTGTCACAGACAGAAAGCAGAGGTAGAGCCGAAGTAGTTCTAAATCAAATAGCTGTGCACGGGTTTAGATCTGCCAGGAGCAATTCACACTTCAGCTGTGATATCCTTGCCCCTTCCCCCGTAGCACACACAGAGCAGAGATGAACAAAACAAGAGAATCTGAGAGCAGGGAGCAGTAAGTGCAACAAACTTCCTGTCCTCCTGAGCGTGTATGAATTCTCTGAGGAGAGACCGGAAGAGAGGGAGCACTAACCACAGAAATAATTACATTTTAAGGTATATATTTAGCAGATTTGTTTAGGAAGGTCTTACACAATAAAACTTTTTACCTAAATAACTTACTACAACTTTCTCATTGGACACTGCAGGGCACACTCTGCATCACAGAGAGAGCACTGCAGAATCAGATGTGTTTCCTCTAAGCATAAGAATAATATGCTGTGCACCTCACGTGACTGCTGTCTGTGTGGCAACGTGCGTTACAATATGGTGGCATACATGGCAGTATCAAGCACTGGATCACCATTGTAATTGAAATACTTTATTTCAACAGGTTGGGGTAAGCTGAAAAAAAAACACATAGATATCCATGTTTTCTTGGGGGGTTTTTTGCTCATAAGTTAGTTTTAAGAAGTTTTAGCAGACAGGTGTTATGGGTCCCTTTAATATTGTGGCCTGAAACCACCTTAGGAAGAAGTCCCAATTTAGTATGAAGGACCGCCTTATCCGCATGAAAAATAAGGTAAGGGGGCTCACATTGCAGAGCCGAAAAGCTCAGCGATCCTACGAGCAGAAGAAATAGCGAGAAGAAACAAAACTTTTCAAGACAACAACTTAATCAACAGAGTGTATAGGCTCAAAAACGGAGCCTGCTGCAGAACCCCAAGAACAAGATTAAGGCTCCATGGAAGAGCAACAGATTTAAACACAGGCCTAATTCTAACCAAGGCCTGAACAAAGGATTGAACATCCGGTAAGTCGGCCAGACGTTTGTGTAAAAGAATCAAAAAGGGCAGAGATTTGGCCCTTCAGAGTACTGACTGACAGGCCTTTCTCCAGGCCTTCCTGAAGAAAAGACAAAATGCGGGGAAACCTCACTTGATTCCAAGTGAAACCCCTAGATTCACACCAGTAAAGGTATGTAAGCCAGACCTTATGGTAAATTTTGCGAGTTACCGGCTTACGAGCCTGAATCATGGTATCAATCACCCTATCAGAAAAACCTTGTTTAGACAAGACTAGGCGTTCAATCTCCAAGCAGTCAGCTTCAGAGAATCTAGGTTTGGATGTAGTAAAGGACCCTGAAGTAGAAGGTCCTTCCTCAGAGGCAATTTCCAAGGGGGAAAGGACAACATCTCCACCAGATCCGCAAACCAAATTCTGCGAGGCCAAGCTGGAGCAATTAGAATCACAGAAGCCCGCTCCCGTTTGATATGGGCTATCACCCAAGGAAGGAGGGCAAACGGAGGACACAGGTAAATTAGACCGAAGTCCCAAGGAACCGCCAGAGCATCGACCAGAGCTGCTTGCGGATCCCTTGATCTTGATCCGTATTTTGGAAGTTTGCCGTTTAGACGAGACACCATCAGATCCAACTCTGAAACTCCCCACTTGAGAGTTATCGTTGTGAATACTTCCAGATGAAGTGCCCACTCCCCTGCATAAAAAGTCTGCCTGCTCAGATAATCCACTTTCAGTTGTCCACCCCTGGGATGTGGATGGCAGAAATGTGACAATTGTGAGACTCTGCCCACTGAAGAATGCGAGTCACTTCCTGCAAAGCTAATGAACTCAGTGTCCCTCCCTGGTGGTTGATAAACGCCACTGAGGTAATGTTGTCCAATTAAAATCTGATAAACTGGACCGAACTCAGTTGGGGCCAAGCTATCAGTGCATTGAAGATTGCTCTTAATTCTAGGATATTTATTGGGAGGGCAGACTCCTCCTGAGTCCAAATTCCATGAGCTCTTAAGGAACCCCAAACTGCACCCCAACCGGAAAGGCTGGCATCCGTAGTCACAATCTCCCAAGATGGTCTCAGGAAGCATGTGCCCTGGGACAGATGGTCCTGAGAGAGCCACCAGGACAGGGAATCCCTCGTCAGATGTCTAAGACTATCCTCTTAGAGAGGTCAGAGTGGTCTCCATTCCATTGTCTGAGCATGCATAACTGTAGAGGTCTCAGATGGAAAGAAGCAAAAGGAATACATGTCCATGGAAGCCACCATGAGACCAATTACTTCCATACACAGTGCCACTGATGGATGGACAGAGGACTGAAGAGAAAGACAGGCAGCAAGAAGTTTGGATTTTCTCTTCATAGAGATCGAGTCTATGATCGTCCCCCCGAAAAAAAAAACATACCCTGGTATTTGGCACCAAGGAACTTTTTTCCAGATTCACCTTTCACCCGTGAGAGTGGAGAATCGACAACAGGGAATCCATATAGGATCTTGCTAAATAAAAAGATGGCGCCTGAACCAAGATATCTTCCAGGTACGGAGCCATCGCAATTCCTTGAGATCTGGCCACTGCCAGAAGAGCCCCTAGAACATTTGTAAAGATTTGAGGGGCAGTGGCTAGGCCAAAAGGTAGGGCAACAAATTGGAAGTTATTGTCCAAAAAAGCAAACCGCAGGTATTGGAAATGTTCCCTGTGGATGGGAACATGAAGGTACTCGTCCTTCAGGTCTATGGTAGTCATGGACTGACCCCCCTGAGCTAAAGGGATAATAGAATGGATAGTCTCCATTTTGAAAGACGGAACCTTGAGAAATTTGTTGAGACACTTGAGGTCTAAAATGAGTCGAAATTCCTATTTCTTGGGAACCACGAATAGGTTGGAATAGAATCCTTGACCTTGTTCCGTCAGAGGAACTGAGACAATCACTCCTAGAGAAGAGAGATCCTTGACACAGTTTAAGAAAGCCTCTCTCTGTATCTAGTTTGCAGATAATCTTGACAGGAGAAACCTTTGGAGGACAAGATTTGAATCCTATCCTGTATCCCTGGGAGACTACTTCCACTGCAGAAGGATCTGGGACATCGCAAATCCAAACTTGCTGAAAGAAGGAAAGCCTGCCCCCCACTTGATCCATTACTGGATTAGGGGCGGACCCTTCATGTCGATTTATTCTCAGAGGAAGGCTTCTTGGATTGATTACCCTTATTCCAAGGCTGGTTAGACCTCAATGAGGTCTTGGCTTGCTCAGGTTTGGAAGAAGAGGAGGATTTCTGTCCCTTGAAGTTGCGAAAGAAACGAAAATTTTAATTTTGGCGACCCTTGGTTCTACCCTTCTTGTCCTGTGGCAGAAAGGCTCCCTTTTCAACAGTAACCATGGAAATGATTTCAGCCAGACCAGGACCAAATAAAGTCTTGCCCTTAAAGGGCAGAGACAGAAGCTTAGACTTGGATGTCACGTCAGCAAACCAAGACTTTAGCCACAGGGCTCTGCGAGATAGAACGGCAAAGCTAGAAATCTTTGCTACCAAACGAACTACTTGCATGCTGGCATCACAGATAAAGGTATTAGCCAGCTTTAAAGCCTTGATCCTATCCTGGATCTCCTCTATTGTAGTCTCCTCCGAAATCTGATCGGACAAAGAGTCGCACCAATTTAAGGCCGCACAGGCAACTGTTGCAATACTAGCAACAGGTTGCCATTGTAGACCCTGGTGTAGAAACATTTTTTCTTAAGTAACCTACCAGTTCCCTAGCCATAGGGTCCTTAAAGGAGGAAATATCCCCTACAGGAATAGTGGTTCTCTTAGCTAAGGTAGATATAGCGCCCTCTACTTTAGGAACAGTGCGCCAAAGATCTTGCACAGAGTCAGCAACAGAAAACATCTTTTTAAAAACAGGAGACGGGAAAAAAGGAACAACAGGCTTCTCCCATTCCTGAGATATTATGTCAGACATGCGATCTGGAACAGGAAATACTTCCACAGATTTGGGTTTGACATAAAATACTCTGTTAAGTTTATTAGCCTTTTTAGGAGTCTCTGCGACTGTAGTTTCAGAGTCCTCCAAAGTAGCTAGAACCCCTTTCAAAAGTAAACGGAGGTGTTCAAGCTTAAATCTAAAATATACCTCCTCTGAGTCTGCAACAGCAGATTCAGAGATCTCGCCCTCAGAAGCCACGGAGGAGTGATCCTCCTCAGATAACTGAGATAGACTGACTAAAGCAGCCTTGACGGAATCAGAACTACTTGTTTTAGAAATGTTCTTAGATTTTCTATTACCAGCAATAGGTAAGGCACTCGGAGCTGCAGAAGTTAGTTGCACAGCAAAATCACCTGGTAAATATACGCCCCCAAGAACTGATTGAGAGGAACCGCAGGGCACTGCTTGTCTAACTGCAAAAGACTGGGATATCCGAGGAGAAAGTTGAGGCATGTCATGGACAACATTATCCTGAGAGACAGATGTCTCTGAGAGGGTATCTTTATTTTTAGCAAGTAACATCCTATTTACACATGTGGAACAAAACTGCACAGGAGGAATAATCTGAGAGTCCAGACAATATAAGCATTTATCAAAGGACAAAGATATATCAGAATCTATAAGTCCTATGGGGTATTGGTTCACAGATAGTAAAAATCAATATACTAATGCCGCATAAAAATTGTCAATAATCCCACAACAAAAAAAAATTCATAGACAGCTGTTATTTAATTTATTAAATTGTATATTAGGAGAAGAAATAGGCACTTATATATCCCCAGCTCTGCTGAGGTAAACTCACCCCTCCGGTGACACAAAGGAGTACAAGAGCCAGAATTTAGCTAAGAGTATAACTACTCAAAAAGCAGGCTCACAATTCACCATTGGAAATTACAAAACTTGTCTGCTATTACACTTCATACCTCCTGTACAAGAGAGAATAGCTCCGATGATCTATCCGCTCCGACAGAGAAAGTGGACTGAAGATCAAAGATCCGTTGAAGAAAAAAGTCGGGTGGTCATGTAAGTGCAAAGGAAAATAAACTGCGACACAGAATAAAAACGCGTGCTTCTGCAGCGCTGATATTCTGCGAATACTAAGCATCATGTGACCGCAAGCCAAGTTAAATACAGTGAAGCACCGAAAAATATTGCCTTGAGTTGCGCCTCAATAAAATTTATAAACCCTATATCAAATATAAGCGCCCTAAGGGTAAACTCACACCACATACCAAAGGGTTAACATTTAACCCCTCCAGAGCCAGCTTTAAAATTAAAGGAGAAAATTTAACCCCTTAACTCTCCCAAGCAGAAATTGCCCTAGACCTGCTGCCCAATATGATCTCTATTGTGCAGAGATATTACCCAAATTTCCACTAAGAGGGATATTAACCCCCTGAAGTGTCATGTCCTAACCTAGAAGGTAAAAAGCAATAACCTGTGGAATATAGCTGTAGGGCAGGAACAGCTTCTCAGGTATGACAGACTCAGCTGACCTCTGACAGGAACCTGAAGAAAAAGAATAAAAGGAGTAACCAACTCTGGATTTCTAGAAAAGGGTTTAGCCTAAATGTTGGAAGAGAAGCAGGGACTACCTCACAGACTTCCAACTGCTAAAAGCCACCACTACTCTTACTACAGAGGATTACGTGGACACAGCATAGTCCCAATCCTTGCTTGCAGGGAAACTACCCATAAAACAATTAAAAATCTTTAGACACCATCTTCGCACATCCTCCTGATGTACAAAGCAAATAATGACTTGGGGTTTATGGGAAGTGGGAGTGATACTTACAGCTTTGCTGGGGTGTTCTTTGCCTCCTCCTGGCGGCCAGGAGTTGAATTTCCACTAGTAATTAGAATGGATTTGTGGACTCTCCATGCCATTGAAAAGAAATATGTAATATGTTTGCAGATTTTTTTTTTTTTTTACACAATCTGTTTTTTTTAACTTTTAACTTTGATTTAACATTTGTTTTTACTAAATGAGCACTGTTTAATATCCCTTTAAAAAAGACATAACTGTGAATAAAAAGCTATATTGCATTACAGCATTTTATTATTGCAGAAATTATTTCCTTTGCGTTTAACCCCAACATAGTCTGCTCAGGAGCCACAGTGCATTGCAACTCCAAATGACCTGCTGTGCCCTGTTTATGACCGCTGCAGGACATTAACCATATGTTTAATACAGAGGCATATTGTGGCATAAGACAACTAGACATGTGCCTAGGGCAGCAGGATTAGGGAAGGCAGGAAATTGTAAGGTGAAGTTTCATGGCATGATGTCATCCTAACTCTATGCTTTTAAAAGGTATTAAAAACAATTGTCCATGGGTGTCTAGAGGAGGTTTCATGGCACCTCTAGGTGTTCCTGGCCTCCATATGTGAAACATATCAGAGCAAATAATAATAAAATTGTTGGTGTTTTGGGAGATCCCAGGGACAGTAAGTTTTGCAGTGCCCAGGGCAGCACAAAAGCTAACCCCCCCAGTGGTATTAAATCAGCAGTGTAATTAGAGGCAAACATTTGTGCAAGAATACATTACAGCCTGCCAAATAGGCCTGTGTCTAGGTCTGCACACAAATGTACCCCAGAGCAGCGTCAAAGTAGTGGCGTGTTTAGCGGAAAGAGTTTGTACAAAACGTATTAAAGGCACATTCCAGTCAAAACTTAAATGCACATAATTGAATTACATCTTTGAATAGAAAAATATTTGCAATATAGATGTATTGGCAAAATACTTCAAGTAAAAAAGTTATCACTGTTTTAGTTTTAACATATTTCTCTGCACGTGCATGTGAAGCATAGCTAGATATTCTCAGTGCACCAGCATTTAAAAATAATGCAGCTGCTCAGAGCCCCAGTGGGGATTGTATCATTATAGCAATTAAGAAATTGAGTCATTACCAGATGGTACAAGCACTTTAGGCTCTCTGAGCAAGTGCTGTGTTCAAAATGCTGGTGCACAGAGCATACTTAAATACACTTTTTAAACAACTATAACTTTTGTTAAAAAGCATTTTTCTATATACATGTATATTACAAAAATGCTTCTATTCAAAACTGAAATGCATTCATGCAGATTCCAATTTTGTCTGCCATATCCCTTTAAAGAGCAATCATAGTAATACAATTACATGCTCTAATTTAGAGCATTTAAAGGGTTTAAAGAATTATATTATTACATAAATATGTCCCTTTAATCCTTAGCACAGCAATACACATATCCCAAGTATTTTTTGAGACTTCTTTTGGAACTGTATTCTATGTAGTAACAATTCTGATTCCACAGACTACATCTGAACCTGCTACCCTCCAAGTACATTACCCTGAAGCATTTATTCATGGTGAACCTAAAACAAAATGGCTTCCAGTGTCCATCAGAGGAACCACTTAGTGTTAAAGCTCCCATGACAACTTGTGGAACCATAAACATCACAAAGGTTAAACAGTATTAGATCTCGGATGAAGTGCCAGTTTGGTAATGAAATACACACTTGTGTGGACTCTTCCATACTCTGTTTTACATTCTGAATTTGATTCCTCAGCTGTTCATTCTCATTTCTCATGTCTAGCAAGCACCGATTAGCTTCCACAAATTTGGACTTAAACTGTTCATAGAGATCTTCAAGCTGAGCCTTCATTACCTGATTCATTCTCTTCATTGTTTCTGAAAAGGATTTGCAAAGAAAACTTGATCAGATACATTTTTTCTTGAGAAGCGTTAAAGTGAACAATTCTGGTTAAAAATTTTTTTTTTTTTTTATTTGGTTTCTAAGTATATGAAGAAACACACAGAAACTAACCCGAAAACTGTTTTACTTTATTTGCTCACCAAACCCAAATTCCAATAGGAGGAGGAAATCTGATTGGATTAGCGTCGGTTTCCGTTTTGGACCAGCGGTGCTCTGAGGGACCAGAGCGGTAATTTAGCTATGTGTATAACCTCTGTACTCTAACGAATTACCGGTAAATTATGTCATTTTAACACTATAACAGCACTTTAAAGGGACATGAAACCCAAAAATGTTCTTTCATGATTCAGATAGAGAAAACAATTTTAAACAACTTTCTAAATTTACTCCTATTATCTAATCTGATTTATTCTCTTGGTATCATTTGTTGAAGGAGCAGCAATGCACTACTGGTTTCTAACTAAACACATGGATGAGCCAATGACAATCAGTTTATATACGCAGCCACCAATCAACAGCTAGAACCTAGGTTCTCTGCTGCAAATGAACTTGCCTAGATAAACATTTCAGCAAAGGATAAAAAGAGAAATAATTAAATTAAATAATAGAAGTAAATTGGAAAGTTGTTTGAAATTGTATTCTCTATCTGAATCATGAAAGAAAATTTTTGGGTTTCATGTCCCTTTAAGATGCAAAACTGTGCACTTAAGATTTAAACAAAGCAGTATAGTGGTTACATAAGGCCCGAGCAATTAACTTTTGAACATGTTGCAGTTTTAGCAATCTACAGCATTCACACCTGTTTCTTCCTGAATAGAACCCCCCAACCCCACACACATAAAAAAACGCACCTTAAAAAGGGCAAGAAACTCTAAATAGTTTGATCATACATATGAAACAGCATTGCTTAAAGGGACAGAAAGCATCTTGTAACTACCATACATTTCTGTTGTGTTGCTATAGAATAACATATCAAGTCTAAACAGGTTTTAAAATAAATGAACATATTGGTTGCCCCAAGGCAGAACCTGCTGCAATCTGCAGCATGTCTACAGAAAGAACAGAGCAGTGCCAGTTAAAATATCTGTGCCTGCACTTTTCATTTCTACCTGTAAGTGTCACTGTTCCATTCTAGTTTAATTTAAATATTTACTGTGTTCCTCTCTCTTCACTTTCCTCCACCTTTATTAAAGGGACACTGAACCCAATTTTTTTTCCCTTTCATGATTCAGATAGAGCAGGCAATTTTAAGCAACTTTTTTATTTACTCCTATTAATTTTTCTTTGTTCTCTTGGTATCTTTATTTGGAAAAGCAGGAATGTAAGCGTACGAGCCAGACCATCTTTGGTTCAGCACCTGGGTGGCGCTTGCTGATTGGTAGCTAATTGTAGCCACCAATCAGCAAGCACTATCCAGGGTTCTGAACTAAGAATGGTCCGGCTTCTATGCTTACATTCCTGCTTTTTCAAATAAAGATACCAAGAAAAAAGAAGAAAAATTGATAATAGGAGTAAATTAGAAAGTTGCTTAAAATTGCCTGCTCTATCTGAATCATGAAAGAAAAAAAATTGGGTTCAGTATCCCTTTAACACCAGTGTGGTGCAGGGTGACAGCACAAAGCAGAAAAGGTAAGGCAGGGCTTAATAAACTTCTAAGTCTAGAAGCCCAGCAAAAAAACAAAAAAAAAACAAAAAGAAAAAACTTAGAAGCCAGATGTTTTTTTCTTTAAAAAAATTGTGTGTACATCACAGAGGCTAAAGCTTTCCCAAATAAGTTAATTGGATATACACAATATTCTGAAAACGGGGTTGTGGACTCTTACCAGGCCATTTTCAGAATACTGTGTGTATTCCATTAGCTAATTTGGGAAAGCTTCAGCTTTTGTTATGCATAACTAAGAAAAACATTTAAATGGGTGTTTTATATAACATAATACACACAGTTACAGATGTGGGTCTGCAAGTCTGCATCTTGCAGTGTGAAATACAACAGTATTATATGTAGTGTCTCCATCCCAGGCTTTCTCTAAATGCTTTTTTTAAAGATCTCTTTACTGGAATATGTCAGATACAGCACATTTGAATTTGAAATATATCCAGCAAGACCATTGTAAATGTAAAAATAAAGATCAGACCAACCATGAGACTCATTTATGCACCAAGTGCCATCCTTTAGGAAGCATATATTATACATCACCAGCATTAGCACTGAGCAGCAGCCCCTCTCAAATAACCTATAGCCCAGCAGCTAGAAGGCAGAGCAGTAAATCCAATGGCTGCCAAAAAGGGTTGTAGTGCACTGTACAACATTACACTTGCAGTCCTCTCTGGTAGTCAGGGGTTAAAAAGATATTGACAAAAGTGGGAGGAAGCGACTGTAATGCTGCTAGGGAAGACAGGTTGTGCTGCTTTCTCACATGGTCTCCATGTGCTGACACTGTGGGACCTGGCATGACAAGAAACAGCCATGTGGATCCAGCCCCTTGTGCTGTCAAGTGCATATAAACCTCAGCAGTACAGTATTGCAAGTTGTGCAAGTTGTGCAAGTCAGTAGTACAGTATTGCAAGTTCCCAGGCAGACTGACAGCAGGCAGCAGCGAGACTGTACATTAACCTGTCCTTATGCACACTGAGTAAGGGCAAAAACTCAGCAATCCCGGGTCTCACTCTCAGAGACACTACAGGTTGTTGTGATTATTTTTCACTCCACCCACTATAGTCTGCAGACAACAAGGCTAACAACAGTCTTAATGTCAGTATGCAGTTAAAGCCAATTATTGACGGATATATAGCAGGGTTAGTTTTGACAAGTCTACCTTGTGCATTTCATTGGAAAATGTACAATTTTCAGAACTAAAATTATACAAAAAGGTGGCAAAATAAATAATGAAAGTATATTGCAAATTGCTTTACTATGTATAACTAAACATTGTATATTAAATACTCAAGGTGTTTACTATACCTTTAAATAAATTAAAAATGTTTTTGTGCAACTTTCTTAAAGGGACATTAAACACTTTGAGATGGTAATATATAAATATCTCTATCTCTCTATCTCTTACACAACCTTAGCACTCCCTGTAAGGTAACAATGCAAAGTCTCCAAACACACTCCAAAGAAATAACTTGAACCCGGTTTCTTCAATAAGGATGTTACCACTTTATTCACATATTGTGGTACACTTCACACACAAAAACATCAAATATGTGAATAAAATGGTAACATCCTTAATGAAGAAACCGGGGGCAAGTTATTTCTTTGGAATATATATATATATACAGCATCATACTTTCATTATTTATTTTGTCCCCTTTTCCTGTAATTCCATTCTGAAATTGTGAGCTTTTCAGTTCCTGTTAGAAATGGAAGTGCAGAACACTGTTATATTCCACCCAGCCATTAGCTGCACACTCTAGTGATTTATTTATAACTGTCCCTAATTGGCCACAGCAGGGAAGGTAACCTAAGTTACAACATAAATAACATAAATTGGGACAAAGTATTCTCTAATAAAAATACAGAGGATAAATGGATAACATTTAAAACTTTGTTAAATAAATATACATATCAACAAATACAATATGGTTATAAAAATAAAAAATCCAAGCCAATGTGGCTGAATATAAATGTGTTAAGAGAAATTAGGAAAAAACGTAGGGCATTCAAATTATTCAAAGAAATTAGTACAGACTCAAAATTCCATATTTATAAGGAATGTAACAAAGCATGCAAAAAAGCAATCAAATTAGCCAAAATTTAAAATGAAAAATGAATGGCAAAGGATTCTAAATCTAACCCTAAAAGGTTCTTTAACTACATAAATAGCAAAAAATCTAAGAAAGACAATATAGGTACATTAAAATGCGGGGAGGGTAGCATGATTAACAGTGACAGGGAGAAGGCCGAGATACTAAACCAGTTTTTTTCTTCAGTATACACAAGAGAGGAACCATTGGATGATACTTTGGAACAAAATAGAACATGCCAGCCCATACCATTAATTGGGTTATGTAAAGAGGATATCAGAAACAAATTGGATAATATTAAGGTAAATAAAACTCCAGGCCCAGATTGAATACACCCAAGGGTGTTAAGGGAACTTAGCACTGTTATAGACAAACCTCTACTCTTAATTTTTCAAGACTCATTATCCTCAGGCATGGTACCCAAGGATTGGCGTAAAGATTAAGTGGTGCCACTCTTCAAAAAGGGAAGCAGGGATGATCCAGGAAGCTATAGACCAGTTAGTCTGACATCAATAGTGGGGAAGATATTTGAAGGGATTATAAGGGATTATATTGATGAGTATATTCGTGTAAACAAGATTATGAGTTCTAACCAGCATGGTTTTAGGAGAAATAGATCATGTCAAACTAATCTAATTAGATTCTATGAGGAAGTAAGTAAAAATATAGATAAAGGGGAATCAGTTGATGTGATATACTTAGATTTTGCAAAGGTGTTTGATACAGTGCCACATGAGAGATTAATGCACAAAATTAAGGGCTGGAAATAGCTGAAAATGTTAGTTTATGGATAAATAACTGGATAAAAGATAGGGAGCAACAAGTAGTAGTAAATGGATCATACTCAGATTGGACAAAGGTAATCAGTGGAGTACCCCAGGGATCAGTGCTGGGCCCTATTCTTTTTAATATTTTTATAAATGACTTGGAGTTAGGATTAAATAGCGACATCTCTATTTTTGCAGATGATACTAAGTTAAGTCAGAGCAGGATGAACTTTCGTTACAAAGGGACCTGCACAAATTAGAAGTATGGGCAGGTAAATGGAAAATTAGATTTAATACGGGAAAATGCAAGGTTCTACATATTGGAAGTAAAAATAAGCAGGCAACGTATTATTTAAATGGGACAAGACTTAGCCAAACACAGGAGGAAAGGGATTTGGGGGTAGTAATAGATAACAAGCTAAAGATGGGTGCACAATGCAAGGCAGCAGCTTCAAAGCCTAATAAAATACTAGCATGTATTAAAAGAGGCATTGACTCAAGGGAGGAAAGCATAATTCTGTCACTATCTAAAGCCCTGGTAAAACCTCACCTTGAGTATGGAGTGCAGTTCTGGGGACCGGTCGCAAAAAAAGATATTGCAGAACTAGAAAAAGTTCAGAGAAGGGCCACACAGCTAATAAGGGGATTGGAGAATTTAACCTATGAGGAGAGGATAGCCAAACTGGGTCTGTTTTCTTTAGAAAAAAAAAGGCACTTAAGAGGTGACATGATTACTTTATATTAATATATTCAAGGACCATATACAGAGATGGCAGAAGCTCTGTTTATTCCAAGAAAATTGTTTGTGACCAGAGGTCACAATTTAAGCTTGGAGGAAAGGAGATTTAATCTCCTGCAACGGAAAAGTTTTTTCACTGTAAGAGCAATAACATTGTGGAACTCATTACCAAAGGAGTTAGTGAGTGCCAATACCCTAGATACATTTAAAAATTATTTGGATACATTTCTGTCTATAAACAAAATTCATGGATATGATTGCTAGTATTAAATGGTTCACCTTTTAGTGGGATTATTTAAGCTTAACTGGAGCTTTTTGTATATATTTTAGATTTGTGTAGGTTGAACTTGATGGACTTCGGTCTTTTTTCAACCTCATCTACTATGTTACTATGGCAGCTCCCATTGTTTTATAGACACTAAAACTTTACACTTATTTTGTCAATATTTAAACAGCTAATGAAACTTTAAAAAATACATCTACATGTTATTCTCAGACTAATCTTTTCTTTGAATGCATAATTCTATCTAGCATTTATTTAGTGTTTAATGTCCCTTTAAATCATTGCAGTATTTGTTTTTTAAAGGAAGACAGCCTAAGGTACATGAAACAATATTTATTTTGTCATATGCAATGTTTTGTAACAGTGGTACTGACACTTCTGAAAGAGACATTAAAAGGAACTGTAAAATCGAAATTAAGCAGAGTTTAGATAAAGCATGTAGTTAAAACAAAAACACCTTCAATTAATTTCCATGATCAATTTTGCTTCATTCGCTTGGTATCCTTTTTTGAAGAGTAAACCTAGGTAGGCTCATAACTCAGGTATGTGCACATGTCTATAGAACTCTAGGATAAAAGCGTTTGATGCAATGTTGTACCCTGCTGCAAACAATGCTACAATAGACTGCTAAATACAATGGGGCACTCCTGAGCTCCTACAAGCCTACCAAAGTTTATTCTTCAATAAAGGATACCAAGAGAATGAACCAAAATTGATAATAGAACATACAATTAAAAAAAAACAAGACATTCTACTTCTATCTAAGCCATGAAAGTTTCATTTTTTCTTTACTTGTCCCTTAAAGGGACAGTTCACCCAAAAACTTTCTCCCCTTTAAATTATTCCTAATGATCCTTTTTACCTGCTTGAGTGTATTAAATTGGTTGCAAGTAGCTCCTTTACTCATATTTCAGCATTTGAAATAGCTGATTTAGCTTGTGGTTTCCCAACCTGTACTGAAAGTTTTGATACTGGCGTATATGCTATTGACAAGCCTAAGTAAACACAGCCAGCAGAAGAAGTTAAAATCTCAGTGGGGTGCAGGATAGTTAAGTAATAAAATGATAATTTTCCATTTTTCTCTCTATGTATTGAGCTTTGGTGTTCCAGACAAATATAAGATAAGGAAGCAAGTCTGTTTACATAAAAGTGATAACATAATGAGATCTGATATTACCTGAAGCTCAACCCATTGTAATAGGCTGTGGTTTCAAAGCACAAAACCAGCTACTTCAGATACACAAATAAAACCGAAAATGCAATTTCTCAAATATTTTAAAATACATTTATGGAAAAACAACAAGTAATTTAAAATACATTTATGGAAAAACAATTTTACAGTGTACTGTCCCTTTAAAAGGGACATTAAACACTAAATATGCTATATAAAATGAAGCATTCCAAAAAGATAAGTCTGAGAATAATAATAAGTAGATGTATTTTTTATGTTGCATTAGTTGTTTAAACATTGACAAAATAAGAGTATAGTTTTAGTGTCTTTAAAACAATGGGAGCTGCCATGTTGTAACTTAGGTTACCTGCTCTGCTATGGCCAATTAGAGACAGTTATAAATACGAGAGTGTGCAGCCAATGGCTGTGTGTAATATAACAGTGTTCTGCATTTCCTTTTCTAACAGGAACTGAAAAGCTCACAATTTTAGAACTGAATTACAGGGAAAGAGGACAAAATAAATGATGAAAGTATATTGCAGAGTTGTTTTTATATATATATATAGAATTTATAATTTTATATTAAAATCACAAAGTGTTTAATGTCCCTTTAAGTAATTTTTATTAAATAACAGGGCATATTAGCGGAGAAGCACTACACTGCAAAATTAATGAATTCCAAATAATTTTTATTTAAAGGGATGGTAAACTCCGTATATATTGATTATATTATTACTATTGTTACATTACATTCAATTTACAGACTCAATGTCATGTAATGGTATGTATGTAAAAACACTTATAAATCCTTGTCTAATCGCTCCGTCTAATGCCGTCTATCACCTGCCCCCTGTGATGTCACATTGATTGTTTATTTTATTCTACCAATCAGTAAGCCTGTCGCCAGACAGGCTTACTTCTATGCAACATGATTTACGCAAGCGCAGTCTTGCATTCTTCGCAGCATAAGGCCAACCAATTAGGAGCGTTAAAAAGCGAAGCCAATTTTGCGCGTTCATGTAATTTCAACGCATGTGCTTATAAACTTACTTATATTTTGGTTTTAGGCAAGTATGCTCATTTTAGAAGGGACCGATCGCTCGCACTCTCTATCTAGTCAAACTTTTACTTCAAACTGAACCAAGTAAACATTGAATCTCGTGACTCCGTGTTTACTTGGTATACGTCATTTGCTCCAATGCGCATGCGTTTGAAATGTCAGAGTCAGGAGCGTGCAAATTGTCTGACGTGTAGAGAGGGTGGAGAATAGGCAAACGTCAAGTTTATTCAGGCAAGGGGCGGAGCGAGGCGGCGCAACAACGGCTTGTGAATAAAGATAATTTTTAGTAAAATTACATATAAATATTAGAAATTGATAATGCGGTTTAATATATATAATAATAACTAATCAAATTCTTGAACTTAGCAATAGCGGAGTTTACCATCACTTTAATTATGTTTTCATTATGTCGCCAAAAATTCTATTACTACTGTTTAGCTTATCTCCTTTGACAAATAAAAAGAGAGAGCAAGCTCCTGATTGAGCAATCACTGTGTAGAATGCTGTAGCACCAGGTTCTGAGGAAGGGAAAAACAAAATCTCTATTTTCAGGGTTAAATAGTAGGAAAAGCAAGCAAAATAAATAAATAATGAAAGTACATATTAAGCAGCCTCTGATAAAAAGTCTTTACACACCTAACTCTGTATTTGCCTACTAAGAGGTGCAGAGATTTTCAGAAATAGATTTGTACTTCAGTCTTTCAAACGTTCCACTTTTGAAGCAAAGCATGATAGTTTAGTTTTAGAGTTTCAATTATCTTTATTTAAAGGGACATGGAACCCAAAAGTTTTCTTTCATGATTCAGATAGAGCATGTCATTTTAAAACAACTTTCTAATTTACTTCTATTATGACATTTTCTTTGTTTTCTTGGTATCCTTTATTGCTGAGGACAGTGCAGATGTCTGCAGCACTATATGACAGCAGTTTTGCAAGAATGCTATACATTTGCAAGAGCATTAGATGGCAACACTCTTTCCAGCCATCTACTTCGCCAGACATGTGTACGCCAACTACCTAGGCATCTTTTCAACAAAGAATAAAATGGGAACAAAGCAAATTTGATCAAATATATGTTTTGTCTGAATCACGAAAGAAAATTTATTGGGTTTTATGTCCCTTTAAGGTCAATAAGAAGAAAATTAACAGAACTGCCTAATGTGCAACTATGATCAAAATGGTTTTACTAGTTAGATTTTTATTTTTTTTTACCTTTTTAAATTATTTTTATTGGTGTAAACAGCAAGAGCCATTAACCCCTTCATGTCCAATTTAAACACTTGCAGCAAAATTGAAATCACGTGATCGTCGATGCGATCACGTGATTTCAAGGCCGGGACCTCAGTCTGTTGTTTCATTAAAGGAATAGTCTAGTCAAAATTAAACTTTCATAATTCAGATAGAGCATGCAATTGCAAGCAACTTTCTAAAAGCAGAAAAGTAAACTTAGGAGCCGGACCATTTTTGATTCAGCACCTGGGTAGCTTTTGCTGATTGGCGTCTAAATATAGCCACCAATTAGCAAGTGCTACCCAAGTTCTGAACCAAAAATGGTCCGGCTCCTAAGCTTACATTCAAATAAAGATACCAAGAGAACAAAGAAAAATTGATAATTTGAGTAAATTAATAAGTTGCTTAAAAACCACTCGCTCTATCTGAATCATAGACATTTAAATTTGACTAGACTATCCCTTTAACTAAAAGGAGGTGGCTGCAGTACGCCATATAAGGTAGGACGTTTCATGTCGTCCTAAGGGCGGTAAAGCCCAGCACTGTTAGGACGGCATGGAACGTCCTAACGGCGTGAAGGGGTTAATAACTCAATGAATGTGGAAAAAGACACGGAGTGAGCGCAAAATGTAAAACAGCTTATTAATAACCTTTTAAACTGTCGTTTTCCAGAATCAGCTGCTTTATATGCTCCATCATTTCTTCTTCACTATTGACGCCAAGAGTAACAAAACTATCTTCTGGGTGCCCGTTCACCATCTCGCTAATGGGGAGATGGTTCAACAACTGATTTGCCATGGCTGCAATCCTTAGGGCCTAAAAAAACAAAATAGTTATTTTCACTTCTGAAGTATTCAACAGGTAAACATTTAGTGGAAATTAACTTGAAGTTTGCAATATTACTATATTGCTCCAAGTCATGGAGTAAAAATGCATTTTTAACATTATAAACAAAAATGGCATCCATTAAAGGGACAGTCTACTTTAATTTGTTATTGTTTAAAAGGATAGCTAATCCCTTTATTACCCATTTCCCAGTTTTGCATAATCACAACACGGTTATATTAATAGACTTTTTACCTCTGTGATTACCTTGTATCTAAGCCTCTGCAGACTGTCCAGTTATCTTAGTTCTTTTGACAGACTTGTATTTGTCCAATCAGCGCTGGCTCATAAATAACTCCACGGGAGTGAGCACAGTGTTTTCTTTATGGCACACATGAACTAGCAGTGTGAAAAACTGCTAAAATGCACTGAGATAAGAGGAGGCCTTCAATGGCTTAGAAGTCAGCCTATGAGCCTACCTAGGTTTAGCTTTCAACAAAGAATACCAAGAGAACAAAGCAAATTTGATGATAAAAGTTAATTGGAAAGTTGTTTAAAATTGCATGCCCTATCTGAATCATGAAAGTTTCATTTTGACTTGACTGTCCCTTTAATTTTTTAGAGATGTAATTTTTACTTTACGGATTACTATTTGTTTACCTCCTGCATAAGGGGGTTTAA